>NC_136462.1:86638200-86833200 GCF_902686455.1 Sciurus vulgaris | reverse complement strand
GGCCCTAGTCTTCCCTCGTCCTCGGCGTTCTCGTCCTGATTATTAGCGTTTTTCTTCTCTTTATTTTGTTTCATTTCGCCTTTTGATTTATTGGATCCTCTGGAGGAGGCGAAGGGGGGTAGGGGTGGGATCCGGGGCTTCCTCCTCACACTAACTCCACTTCTCCCTTGGTTGGCTCGCTACGGTTCTGCTGCCTCCGGCAGGAGCGGGGCCTCCCAGCGCCCCTTCAATCCCCGGCCTCGCCGCCTCCTCTCCCTTCTCTAAATGCTGCTCTTGGTTCATACTTTTTCATTTGAGATTTTAAAACATTTCGCCCCACAACTTTTGACTCCGTTGTTTCAACTGGTTTGGTTTCTGTATGTTCAACTTGAGCTCGGTACTTTTCTCCTCTCTGACTTTGTTTTTATTTTTATTTTCCTCTCTCTCTCTCTCTCTCTCTCTCTCTCTCTCTCTCTCTCTCTCTCTCTCTCTCTCTCTCTCTCCTCTCTCCTCTCTCTCTCTTCCCCCCATCTTTCTCCCCCCTCCTCTCTCCCCTCTCCCTGTCTCTCTCATCTCTATCCCATTCCCACTCTTCTGTACGCTTCCTTCTCCCTGCTTCTTTTTTTCTTTCCTCCCTCTGTTCTCTCCCCATCCCCTGTGCCCCCTCCTCCTTGCCGGGTTCTGACAGTACGATGAGCTGCCCCATTACGGCGGGATGGACGGAGTAGGGGTTCCCGCTTCCATGTACGGAGACCCTCACGCGCCGCGGCCGATCCCCCCGGTTCACCATCTGAACCACGGGCCGCCGCTCCACGCCACGCAGCACTACGGCGCGCACGCCCCGCACCCCAATGTCATGCCGGCCAGCATGGGCTCCGCTGTCAACGACGCCTTGAAGCGAGACAAGGACGCGATCTATGGGTAAACCGACCCCCGGACCCAGCTTACTGTGTGTGAGTGTGAGAGTGTGTGTGTTTGTCTTTGTGGAGGGCGGGGGATGGACGGCTAAGTGGAGAGTTATTTCTGCATGGGGGTGCTGCTTGACTTAGGAAAGGACAGTGGAGGGAGCCTGCCCTTCTGCCCCTTGAGTCAGAGACCCGGAAGATATAGCTTCCTCCACTCCCACGGCCCGGTCACTCCAGACCCCACAGCCCGGAGTGACTGAGTTCTCAGAACCTTACTAGGGCCTTCTCCCCAAGGACAGGATCCCTGGCCAAAGGACGCAGGACTGATTTTTTCAAGCCCCCTAGCAGAGGCCTTGACGAAGGGGAAAGTTTCCTGCAGCTGAGGAGCAACTTTATGTGTTTTTCCCTCCTCTTCTGTTTCCTACTTCTGGGTCTGGGAGTCACTAAATGCAGCTTGAGCTGGGATCAGGGCTGCTTCTGTCGGCCAGGAAGTTCTAATCACCCACTTCTTAATTCTTTGTAAATAAAGGGGCAGACCTTGAAGTGCAGCGGGCTGGAAGGGACTGCTGCTCGCATGGAGAGACTTTTAGGGGAAGTAAGGGAGATGGTTGAAAATTATTTTATATTCTGAGAACTCCGGGAGGGGTGGGGATGCACGGTCCAAACGTGTACAACACGGGCTCTTCCGGCTAAGGGTAGGTGGGGAAGGCGGCGGGATGCCGAGGGGAGGGGACAGTGGGTAAACAGCAACAGAGCCTAAAGCCAGAGGCCGCAAGCATCCCGAAGTGTAGCTAAACCGCCTGAGGAACACAAAGGGCATACGCGCACGCACACTTCCAAGTTTTAAAACGCGACTCCTTTATTTTTGTCTGCTGCAATGCTGGTGTAAATGTGGTCTTTGGGAGGAAGCTCTTCGGCGTTTAACGTTCCTATTATTTTGGCCCCCACATTCAGGCTTTACTAGAAGTAGAGCAAACAAGTTTATAATGCAAGGGGTTGGAAAGATTGGAAGAGCACCCTCGAATTTAGGAAATGTCACTCCAGTGTGTATGTAGATGAGGCCTTTGGCCTCGTTTGAAATACTCATTAAAACCTTTTATATATATATATATATATATATATATTTTTTTTTTTTTTTTTAATTTTAAAGAGTGTTTATTTCTTGGGAGGTAAGGGTTGGGACGCAGGAGTTGGTTCGGCGGCCTCTGTAGTGGGGAATGGGTCTGGATCAACTCCGAGCTCCAGATTACCCGAGTTTCTTGGATGTTTCAGTACGTTCCAGCTGAGGCTGTTTTTCTTTGGCGGGCTAAAGTGGCCAGAGACTTCTCTGACCAGATCTGAGGGACTTCTGAGCTGAGGTTAAGGGCCAGGCTGTTTTTCCTTTCTGTTTCTGGCCCAGGCTCGGCTGACTGAGGAAGGGTTGTAAAGTGTGATGCGTGCCTGTTGTATTAAAGAAGGAATCCAAACCCTCCAAACTTGTTGATTACAGTTCTTGCTCCTTCCCCTCTGCACCCCGTCTCCGTGTGTGTGTCTCTGCGTGGCGCTGCCCGTTAGGCACCCGTTGTTTCCTCTGTTAGCTCTGGTCTTTGAGAAGTGCGAGCTGGCGACCTGCACTCCCCGGGAACCCGGAGTGGCCGGCGGAGACGTCTGCTCCTCCGACTCCTTCAACGAGGACATCGCGGTCTTCGCCAAGCAGGTCCAACCTTCTTGACCCGCTCACCCTCCTGCAGCTCTTAACTCTCCCTCCCCTTTCTTTAGACCTTTACTTGAAAGAGGAGGAAAAGGCAGGGACACCCGATCTGTTCCTCTGGCCCAGTCGGCACACTACGCCTCCTCCCCATCTCTGAGCCTGGAGGCGAATTGGAAGCGGAGATAAATATGGGTGTTTGTTTTCCCCCCCAGCCAGGAATACAGGGGCTCGACCCTCGAATTAAAGTTGACCTGTTCCTAATCTGGGGCTTGGCCTTTTCCCCTGCCTGCAGCTACTTGAACAAGAATTGGGGAGAGGGGCTGTGAGGGACCTGGGAGTGCCCGGGAGCCAAGGAAGCTGGGCGCCTCTCCGAGTGGTCCGCGCAGGGCGCGGAGGTGAGGGAGGCGAAGAGCCAAAGCCTCTTGGACGGCTGGATAAGAGGGAACCGCGGCCCTGAGTTCCCTGCTACCGCATAGTGGTACCAGGTCTCCCTTAACGGGGCCAGGACCAGGAGGGCCTGATTCTTTTTCAGCCGTTCCCACTAATTTAAGGCACCACTTTGCTTCGTGTTTTTACCAAAGCCCCTCTTCTCTTCTCCGCCACTGCCCTCCACCTTCCCCACTCTCACACTGCAGTTTAGTCTGACAGGGTTTTTCTTCCTTTAAATGGGATGGTAATTCATGCTGACTTTTCCTGCTTCTTATAGGTTCGCGCCGAAAAGCCACTTTTTTCCTCAAATCCAGAGCTGGACAATTTGGTAAGAAGGCTCTCTGTTTCTTACTTTTCCCTAGCCTGGGCCCTCTCCCAAGGCCAGAAGCACCCACTTTCTGCTGGAGCTCCAGGGAGTTCAAGCAGAGACCTCTTTTGGAGCTCTGGGGCGACAGGGAGGAAGGGAACAGCTTAGAGCCCCGCGAGGGAAATGGCGAGCGAGGGGCGGAATGGACGTCAAGGGGGAGCGAAGCCCACCGAGGCAGAAACCAGGGACACGGCGCCGAGAGCGCGAGCTGGGGATGCTTCCCAGGTCTCGGCCTCGGGAATAAGCTGAGAGAAGTGAGTTATTTCCTCTGTTTGCCGGGGCAGGCGGCCGAGCCCCGGGCGGCTAACCCGAAGGAAGTAACCGCTGGCGCGGCGGAGGGCGGGCTGGGGGTGGGGGCTGGGGGTGAGGGCCAGGCCAGCGCAGGCCACTTTTAGGTACGATTCTTTTGCTAATTTGCACGATTTCAATATTAAAAGTACTTAAATCCGCTTTCAAAGGCCCTGCCTCGCCATTCATCTTGAGTATTTCCTTCTTTAGTTAGGACGGATTTCGCTGGGTATGCTGTTCTAAAAAGCTTTTTCTGTCCAGAGAAGCGACTTTTTTTTTCTTTTTTTCTTTTTTACTTTGGCCTGAGGTCGAGGGAGGGGACGGTTAAAAAAGACAGGCGGAGAAGGAAGGCTTGGCCCGAGGAAAGCAGTACTTACAAATAAACAGCACGGTGAACATCAGGGAAAAGATATTAATATTGAGGCTTAGGTTGAGGCAAACTTGTACCCCGTGGCCAATGAGGCAGAGATGATCAGTAATCACTTGGTTCTTCTATTTCTTGATGTGTGGGATTTGCCTGACCACCTGCCAGTTTCTTTTCCCCAGCCCAATTCCCCCACTACCCCCAACTCAGGACCTCAGAGTCACAAAGCCCTAACTCCATGCCCTTAAACTTTCCTTTCAGATGATACAAGCAATACAAGTACTAAGGTTTCATCTTCTGGAGTTAGAAAAGGTAAGCAGGAAATAACACTTCCCCTCTTGATTTAGCCAATTCCCTCTCCTAGTTGACTGGGATGTTTTCAACAAACCTGCAGTATGAGGTGTTGCACACCTGGAGATTTTTGAGCATGTTGCCATGTCCTTCCTTCAAACTGCTCCTCAACCCAGAGGTTCAGAGGATGAGTGAATTAGGACAGCCTTGCCTTTTAAAGTAGCACCCCCCTCCCTTTCCCCCAGGCATTCAGGATTATTTTGAAATGAAGCAAACCATTTGTTACTGGACATTCAGTCTGCTTGTGTCTCTATTAACTCAACACACCGTGGGCCCAGAGTTTGCATTAGGTGCAAGCAGAGGGAATCATCCTCTCTGGGATATCTTTAGATTGCTCTGCAGATCATTCACTTTCCCCTGGAAACATACAAAACTCTTAGCTTATTGAATCTCAAATGTCACTGCTGTCCCTAGTTCTAGTGTTTTAATGTTTTTAAAGTTATTATCAAATCAGATTTTCCTCTCTGGTCTCCCAGTCTGAACCCAGTTATTTCTAGTCCTATTTCTCTCTCTCTTTATTGAAACTTGTTGCTCAGGGAAGTCTCTAGAGAATAATATCTACTGCAACAATTGCTCTATTGTTTCCTTGCCTTCAACTATTACACCCCTTAATTAGAATTAGTTTGGAAGACATCACATTGTTGCTCTTCCCAAATGTAATCGAGCAACCTGATATTTTTCCTCTTTAAAAATGAAACAAACAACAACAACAACATGAACTGAACCCTCCACCATGACCCTCCTTGTAGGTCCATGAACTGTGTGATAACTTCTGCCACCGGTACATTAGCTGTTTGAAGGGGAAAATGCCCATCGACCTCGTCATTGATGAACGAGATGGCAGCTCCAAGTCAGACCACGAAGAACTTTCAGGCTCCTCCACAAATCTCGCTGACCATGTAAGTTTGCAAACCTTTGACTTTCTTTTATGGCCACTGGGCACAACATTTAAAGAAACAAACAAAAAAATTATTTTAACATCTAGCTCCACTGGCTGAGTTTTCTTTTTTTAAATGATTTGTTCTCTTTGGGGGTCTTATTTTCCCTTTCTTACTACCTCTGTCATGTCCTTCATTTTCATTTCTCTTTTCTTGGAGCCCTCGTTTATGCTAAGCACTAGAAGGGGGAAAATAGGGAATTGGTAGAGTGATTTGTTCTCTTAATGTGTAAAGTTTCCTGGATTGGGAAACTTGGGTGTTAGCAAATTCTCTCATTGATATGGTGACTGCTGTCTTTTCTGGTTTCTCAACTCTGTGTAATCAGTGCAGCAGGGACAGAAAGAGGCAAGACAGTTAGCTGGACAGGATCGGGGGAGGTGTCTGAATGAGAGAATTAGGGGCTGAAGGTTGATTTCTCAGTCTCTCCTAGAGATGACAATTCTGAGAATTATTGGCAATCTTGCACTGCATTAGAAATAAAAGAAGGAGTGAATGAACACATTACAATTCTCAGGGCTTTTGCTGTATAGAAAGTTATTGTCAGAATATGGACTTATTGCCAAGTGCCTGAAGCATCTTCATAATAAAAGACAGTAACCTTGATGAACCAATTATTAACAATGTATTACAGAAAGCTGAAGGGAATTATGATTGAGTAACCATGGGTTAGTGGTTGAATTTTAACACTTTAACAGTTGGTGAATGAGGATGGAGAGTATAGTAAGGAATGACTATGTATGTCAAGCCAGGAAAGGAGATTTCTTTCTATTCTCTCTGTTTTTAATCCTATTTTGGAACTGATCTAGTGAGTCTGATGCTTTAAAAAAAAAAAAAAAAAAAAAGCATATGTAGTGATACTGAAAATTTGAAAAAAAGAAGCAAAGAGAAGAAAGATTGCAGCTGGTGGGAAAAGCAAGAGTGGCGAGGTTAAAGAGTGGGTGTGAACAGCAGTTTATTTATAGGAACTCAAGGGGGGTGGGACAGGGTATCTATACATTTAGTTGAACTCACAACCTAAATGATACAGGCTGTAATCTGATAACTTCGTGGCTGAAATATTAATTTGATACTGTGAGTTGAACAGGCGTTGAGTCTTAAAGGCAATTTGTAATCACCCCCATCCCTCCCCACCCACATCAATTCCCGATTGTTAAGAGGAATGCATTGAGATGCCTTGAGAATAAGCCTTCTTTGAGGTTCTTCTCTCTCCCCTCCAAAAGTTTTGAAAATCTGCAGTTGTAGATGTTAATATTAACCTTTGTACTGTATGGGGAGATAGCCTGAGAACAAAAGTTAAAGAAAAAAAGAAAAGAAAAACCTCAGTCTGGGATGTTCTGTTCTGAGACAGAACAGGTACTATGGTGTTGAAAGCTCCTGCACCTATCTTTATCCTTACCTGTTTCCAACGTGATGGGGGAAATGATGGCAAAGGGGCTTTTTTGTGCATTGAATGTGTTAAGTGAAATAGAAAGGGAAGAGCATAAGCAGCCAGGGAAAGTTTATTTGCTTATCTGTGGCTGGATAATATGTGTGGTTATGGACCATGAGGCATCACACTATCTCAGAAATATTTTGTTGTTGTTGTTGTTTAAAATTTTTTTTCATTGGTTTTTGTTTCTAAATTTGTATGCATCTACATTGTTGGGGGAATAGGGAGGGATCTATTTACTTGTTTTGTAGAATGAAAGGTTGATAGTTCTCTGCAGCTCATAGCTTTTCTGGTGCTATTTCTAGGGGTTCTGAGTACTTAGTTTTCTAGAGCAGTTTCTTGGCAACTGCTTTTCCAGTGGATTTTTGGAACTAGAGCATGCTGATGTTTACATAGAAGAGATAAGATAAACTAGGCTGTTTGGAGTATTGTTTGATAGACAAGGCCAATTTGTAGAACTATTGTAATATTTAAATATACACTCATGAAGAAGGAAGTTGTACATAAGAGAAGAATGCTTTAATAATTTAACAATCATCATCTTTGGGTAAAAAGAGTCAACAGAATCATTTGCTGCTCCCCTCTCAGGCCCCCAATCAAGTAAATATGACAACTGATTTATTTTGAACCCACGAGGGCTTGCCACCTCATTGGGCGTCATAATTTAAAGCCTTTTATTTCCTAGAGATCTGAACTATAACATTTTTTACTTTAGCCCCCTGCTATTTGTTTTGAAATGAAGCAATAATTTGTTCCACCAGCACACTGAGTGGGAAATGGAGTGGTTTGCCACAGACTTGTGTTTATGCAGGACAAGAGGGAAGATCCTAGAGGTTTTTCACCATTTTTGAAACTTTGGTACCATAGGTGTATTGATTGTATTCATTTCCAGACTTTACCCCACAGACCTGCAAAGCAAATCCTCATGCTTTTCAGCTGCTCCTGCAAACTCACCCTCCCTCAACCCCCCCAGCCACAAAAAAAAGTGCACAGAACCACTAACCTGAAAAGTGATATGAGTGGGACATTTTCAGCATGTAAATGTGTCCAATTTGAATCTTCAGGTTTATTTTTTCATTTGCTTTGATATGCATATTTAATACATTGCCCTAGGCTGGATCTCATTTGGTGAACACTGGTGCAGGGGTGATGATGAGCCACTTCAGAAGGACCCAGACAGCGGGTTGTTTTCCCTGTTTTATCTGTTGCCCACTATTTCTGATCTACTGAGCTGCCTAGTGGTTTTATTTGCACATGAAATGCTGAGAGCATTTCAACTTATTGGCTATGAATAATGACAGCTAAAAAAGAAGCATAGTTTAATTTGTTGTGTGCCAAGGTTTCTCTTGTGGAGGTGACAGTTTGTGACAGCTGTTTGACACCCCCAAAACACATACACCTCTATCCTTATTAAGTGGTATCAAGCTACAATGTGTATGTGTGTGTGTGTGTGTTTAAGGAAGAAGTGGGCAAGGAGAGAGACAGAGTAAAAGAGAGAAAAAGATTAAGTATGTAATTCAGTGAAGTGGAAAGCAGAGAAAAAAATGGTCAAGAGCAAGATACTAAGTATCCATATAGGTTTCAATTTTTTTATTAAAGAATTCAAAAATATAAATGAATAAAGATAAATGGATATAAATATCTTCAAAGCAAGTATTGTCAACAGACTTTTAAGAATGAATTTTAAATACTATTGTGTGGTAAATCATACCACTTTCTCATCCTGTAATGTTATATAAATATTCTGATATAACAGAAGCATTAAACGAAGACAACATAATAGTCTTTCTTCCATTTCTTACTTTCAGTGAGGATACTGGATTTGTTCCTTTATTATTAACACACATGATATACATGACGATAGGATGAATTTGAAATGAAATAGAGAATAAAATGTGCAACATTGGTACTATTTTGTTGTGTTTAGCAAATTCTTAATGAGTGCTTATATTTTTGGTATTATAATTACTTTTTTATATTCTTACTGTAACATAAAGATAATAGTTACAGGTAGGAAACAATTATTGTACTATTCCTTGGAATACTGGAGGGGAAAAATATATGATAGTCATAGGAAACAGAATTCTGTTTTCCAGCTGCAGTTCACGTTAAGTTTCCCAGACATTCAAATTAATCATGTTTAAAATAAACATGCCAAGAAAGCTATTTTTCCAAAAAAGCTTCAACTTGAAAACTATTGTGAAATAATCATGCTTTTCCTAGTCTGTAGTATTTTCACAAAGTAGATAATATTCACATTGTTTTACATAATTTCAGACCAAGTCTCTATGCAGACTAATGAAATATATCTTCATACTTATATTTAATGATATTACATCTATTTAGATCAAGTTTAGACAAATGAGATACACTTGTTGGAAATGTATTCTCTGAGCTAAGTTTTGTTTGCGTGAAGTGCATATGGTGATACGATTACATTCCTATTCCTAGTTAATGGTCATAAAGAACTACATTTTATTTGCTTTAAAAGAATTAAGTAGAGAGGGAAGAAATATAATTATCTCTATTAAGAGTTAATGGCAGGGTGCCTTAAAACTGCTCTGATAACATCACTAATAAAAGAAATTTTACTTTAATTTCTGTGCTGTAATTTCAATGAAGACATACTAGTGTTTTCTTTTGCATCTGTGCATATGTCAAATTTTTTTTATGTCTATACAGTTTTTTTAAATGGGTTAGGTCAGAGGGGAGAATCACCAGAATCTTGTTCCTGACAGAATATAAGCAAGTACCTGTAGATAAATTCTGTTACCTGAAAAATTAGAAGTGAGTGATGGTGAAGAGAGGGTTAGGTTTAAGTGGTTGCCCCTTAGAAGATCAAGAGGGAATACCAAGATTTTATAATAATATTAATAATATGAGTAGTGTAGTTTATCTATTAGTTTCTTGTGTTGTAGTGTAAGATTAGTCATTGTGGCATGTTATCCAAAGCCTTTGGGCTCAGGTTCCCATGAGGTTTTACCTCTGAACTTCGTCCACCAACTCAAGGAGACATGCTAGTGGAAAGAGCTTTTTGTTATTGTCACTGCTGCATAGTGTCTGGTTGTTGATACCTTTCTTCTTAATTTCTCATCAGAAGTCATTGTACTATTTAAATCATTTAGGTTATACAGTTGGAGTGTTTTCAATGTAACTGGGATGAAATGAAATTAAAAATAGATACACTTAACAACTATGTGGACATTCACTATTGGATTAAAAAATTGGTATAATTTAAACTAATTTTGTTTATTTTCATACTGAATGTTCTATGGAATATCACACCATAGATCAAAATTATTAGAGACATTTTATAATGTGTCTTTTTACCAACAATACAAGACATTTCTATCTTCTCTGACAGTTGTCTGTTAAACGAAGAAATCATTTACAAAGGGTACTAGCCACTTTTGTGAGGGTTTCTCTCTTATTAATTCCCAGAGTTTAATAAAGAGCTGGAAGTGGAGATGAGGAAGGACCCCATCTCTATTTACATTTTTAGAGAGTAAGTCCAGGTTCTTCTGAAAACACACACAGGTTTTCCAAGTTCTTATGTTAATTTTAGAATAACAAAGTTGAAATTCCAACATTTATTTGAACCATACAATTAGTATTTTTTAACTTTTATATTCTTGATACCCCAGGATACGAGTTTTCATCTGATTAAAAAATAATAATTTCTCCAAACTGTTAATAAGGAGTTAAAGTCAGAGGAAAGAAGTAACTTAGTAATATGTAATGATATAAGTATATCTTCTCTTTGCTGTTTAAATATATCAAGTTAAATTAGTTTTGCATGCTTCATTTGCTGATTAAAATATCTTTCTATATGTTTATTATTACTCTGTCCCTATGAGCACATATCCTGAATTACACTACTGTGTTTTCCAAGGTCATATATTATTTTAACTAGATATTATATTGTTGTGTAGATTCTAGAAAATCTAATGGTTGTTTTAAAAGTATTTTTAATGATAGAAATAAGAAGTGGAAGTGACTGACCTTAGGGATTAGCTTGTATAATATCTAAATTTTAAAGAGCTAAAGGACATGAGTCTGACAAATGCAGTGGGTCACTTGCAGCAGGTCACATGACCTGAGAGAGGTGGCATCCTAGAGTCTTAATTCCAACCTGATGTCTTCTCTCCTATGCCACATCTACTGAATGACCTTTTTATTTGGGGTCTAAAATGAGCTTCAGAGTATTTCAGACAGAACTTGTATGTGGTGTGGCCTTCTCTTGTCTCCTTGAGGCCTAATGAACTTCATTTCTCCACTTGGTTTTGTGTTTATTGAGAAAGGCTTACACATTTTTCCCAGTGACCCCTTGGAAGAACCATGTGCCATGTGGAATAATTGAAAGGGGAAATAGGAACAGTTTTCCAAGACTTTAACTATTATCCTATAGGTAGGCCTCTCACACAAATGCCATCCTGATTTAAAATGTTGCAATTTCACCATATCTGCAACCTCAACAAAAGAGGTGCATGTATGATTTGCTTTCTATGCCCAGAGACTCCTCTCTTCTCAGCACTCTTTCCTAGATTTAGCAAAATTCAATGATGGTGCTAAATCAATTTTTTTTTTTTTTAACTTTCAAGGGAGAAAACACTAGCAGAATTGTGTTTTCTAGGGAATGCTGTGTGTAAATGAGAAACCAAGGAGAGCAGCAGAGCGCTCTCCTGTGGCCCTGCTACTACAAGCTCTGCCCATATTGTCTCCTGCTTTTATATTAATTACAACTTGCATTATCAGCTGTGAGTCTGTAGCCCAGCAAATAGAAAATACTGCCCCTGGAGACTGAGCTTCTTGTATCTATTTTCCATCTCCTATTGTACTCCACTCAGTATTCACTGCTTTTCTCCTAGTAACACTGCTCTTTAACACAATTACGTAAGAGCAAAAAGAGTACCATATTTGACTCCCACTTATTAAAGCCACTGGGATTAGAAACATGCTCCATCCTTGCCCTGGGGTGTCTTCATGATACTTTTGGCAGGAGAACAGGACATGTATCGTGGAATGAAATACCTGAATACTCAACCACACTGAACACAGAGAGCATTTCTCTTTATTTTTCTGTACATATCATGTGTTTTTACGTGCTTTTGTATACCCCTTTTGGTTTCAGGATTCACTCAAATTCTGCATATAGTTTGGCAGAAAGCCAAGCAGTTATTCTTGAAGAATGTAAACTTGGAAACTGTATGGGATGGGGGGAGAAGAAAGGAGTTGTGATACAAACAAATATTTCAATCTAAGAAAATAATCTCAGCATATGGGTAATATACTGTGCTGCCCGTGTAGGTTACAATTATTTTTATGACCAAGGAAGAACAATTTTTATTGACCAGATTATCAGCATATGTCTTTATATATGATGAAATTTCTATGTATAGCTGAATATAGATAACTTGGACTAACTCCTCAGCCTTGGAATCCCACAGGGCTCTATCTGTTCTTTCTTTCAGGTTAGATAACTTTCATATGATTCTCCTTAGTTTCTGTCAGTTCCTCAACCTAAAACTTAATACTTGAGCTACTCTGTGGAAATAGACATTTTCAAAAGAGAATTTTTGAGGAGCAAGGAGAAGAGGGAAGAGGTAGAGGCAGGTTTGATAATGAGCTTAGGAATATTTGAGGACTTGGCTGAAAGCCACAGACTCAGCTTATTTGAGGAATCAGTTGCTCTTAATGTAATTTGTCCACGTGGCTTATCTTTCACCCCTTTCCTTTAGAAAACACCTCCTACATAAAACCATCAAAAGAAATATGCTGAATTGTAAATGAATGAGGCCTAACTATAAAACTTAGCACAAGTTTGGCTGATGAGAACAAACCAGTGTTCCCAGTTGCAGGAAGTCCTTCTGCACAAATCCTTCCAATAGTTGCAGTGCCTAAACAGAAAGACCTTCTCCAGCTTCATTTGACTGATTTTATAATAGCTATTGGATGACATTTGCCTTAAAACATAGTTGAGGTGTTAGTGCCTAATTATTGTAATTTTTCATGAGGGGTAAGGAGCTTTTATAGCGGTGGCTTAATAAAAAGCCCGCAGTGCATAAAATTAACCTTACTTGCTGTGTACACTGAAAAGTCTAGTTTAGGTGAATATGTTGTAGTTATTGCATTTTCTAAAAGAAGATTCTAGCCTGTGTTGGTGCAGGACTAAACCCATGCCATACCTTCTTTCTCTCTTCTTTTTCATGTAATTTTTCTAGTGCTTTATCCAGCAAACAGCTGACACAAAGAGGCTGCAAAACTAGAAGAGCCCCTGCACTCTGTCTGCCTTTAACTTGACACTACTGGAGTGGTTTCTAACTTAGATAAAAAGAGAGCTCACAGGAGTGACTTTGTCTTCATACAGGCAACAGAGAACTTGGTTTTTATTTTATACCACTCAATTGCATTCCCTAATCTGCTTTCTCCAATGTATCTTTACTTTAGAGGTCTATACCTGAGCCATATTTATAGTCATGAAATTTCTGCTCAGAGTTTTTCCCTTTGAATCAATTGTTTGCCTGATGGCAGTGCCAGTAGCATTATTTGATATGAATGTTATTAATCCATAGATCTCTGGGTTATTTCATCATCTATCAAAAATGCCAAATGTTAATTTATAATCAGTTTGTATCAGATCTATTGTGGAAATTTTCTTTTGTTGTTCCAGATAAGAATATTTTCTTATTTTGTCTCACATGTGGTTTCTGGTTTCATCTTGGTAACATTTTATGTGCTATATGTACTTTATAGAGTTGGTGTTGAGAAAAACGACAAACTGATTCTTTTTTGGATAAACTATACATAATGGCAACAGGGCAAGATTATTTTCATGGCGAAGAGGTTTGCAAGTTGCCTATTTGCTTATAGGTCTGTCCGAGTTCTTATTTATCTATCATAGTAAGAAGTAGTGGTATATTTTGAAAAACTGATTTTAAAAAAAAAAACTTCGCTTCCCATTATGATCCGCCAAAGAACTAACTCTCTCATAGGTGTGTGGGCTTGGCTGCAATTGTCACATACAGGTGACAAGTGCACAGCTCTGGCCTCAAGGCTGCTGTGTTTCATGTGTGGTTCCTGTTCTCCGTTTCTGCCAAAGGAAATTCCATCTCTTGCCTGCCTTCATGTGGTGCTGATAAAGTCCTTCCTGTACATTAGAATTCCTGTTTTCCTTTAAGCAACAGCAGGGTATTGGGAATGATCAGGAAAAGGGAGGAGGACCAGGAGAAGAATATACTCAGCAAAGTAGCAAGAGCAACAACTCTTGGTTGCCTTGCATGTCCTTTGAAACAAGTAGTTCTCCAGGAAAAATCACTGCACAGTCGTTTAAAACTTCCTTGAAGCTCAAGGAAAAGTCTTACCTAGTTCACTAGATGGCAAGTAGCTCAGATTTGTTTCATTTTAAAATTATTATTTGTGCAAATTAAGCAGAAATCAGTAACATATTAGGTATTGATGTAGTGACATCATTGCATGTGTTGGTTGAGGTCATGACAATTTTGAGTGTTTATACAGGTTATTTTAGGGCAATGTGTTTGGAAGATGTAAAGGGCTGTCCTGTACCTTCTTGAGCCTGTGATTTTTTTTTAAGGGAATCATTGAATTTTGTAGATATTACAGTTCTGAAGTTTTAATATCAAAGAACATTGGAACCTGTTTCCTGAAAGAGTATGCTGTAATGAAGATAATAAAAGTTTTTTTTTTTTTTAAGATTTTTACATTTCTAGGTAGTTTTTTTTTCTCACTTTTAAAATGAACTTGATTGTGGTTTAAACGTGTATATAATAAAATGCACCCATTTAAAGTGTATATCTCAGTTAGTTTTAGCAAATATATACAACAGATGTAACCATAAGTCAAGTTCTAGAGCATCCTTTTTCTTTTTTGGACCTTTTACTGAAAAGATTGCACATCATAGCATGGCATGCACGTGTGCCTAGTTCTGCAAATACTAATAAATATACATTTTTGTGTCTCCCTCTGCACCTTTCTTCTTGGTTCCTCACTTACGGCTGAAATGGCAACTGTGGAAAAATTCCTTGGCATCCTGACATCAGAACCCTTCATCCTGGCGAGACCACGACGATGCAACCTCGACCCACTCAGCAGGCACCCCTGGACCTTCCAGTGGGGGACATGCGTCCCAGAGTGGAGACAACAGCAGCGAGCAAGGTAAAAGGCCACACGGCTTCCTTGTGCAAAGTAGGCATGACTAAAATAACTTCAGTATTTTGTGATATCAGTACATCTGTCTGTGTAAACAGGAGAGTGGCAGGTTAGGATAATCGGCTACTATTTAGGGAGACAATATTTCCTCTTCTTAACCTACTTTACTTGAAAAAAATCAAAGTGAGCTGTCTAATCTTCAAGTAGGCATTACAATAACAATTGATTAGTTCTGCCAATTCTTTTACAAATTTGGTTATCTACACTTTACTCAGGCTAGTGTATGTAAATGGAAGGACAGACCTCTTTACTGCTATAATTCAGTAGTTTGAATTGCACTATAAACAGGATAGTTTACTTGCAATTCAACTATATCAGTTCTCTATAATCAAGCAATTACGCCTCTAAAGCACACAAGATACAAAAACTGTTCTTAATAGCTCCAGAAATACTGAGAGACTTTTATGCAGAATTTTATCTTGGAAAGATGGATTTTGAAATTCTTAGATTATTTGTCCCTATTTCCATTCAGCTAGCATGGTGACTTTTGTCACAATTCCTAAAAAGTAGAATAATCAGAGGGCAAGGGAATGTCAACAGTAGATGCCAAGGAAACCTAGTGCAATTTGGAATAAATATTACCATTTTAAACTCACCTATTGCACAGAGAGCAATTATATATTGGTAGGGATGACTCTTCTATGGCTAAAATGATAATTTAAAGGAAGATGCATTATTGAATGTGGGCCAGCAAAGTGTATAGATTTTACTTTTTAATATTTTACATTAGATGGTGTCTGATCTCCTAGGTCTATTTCATCTCTATTATGACTGTGTTTATGGCCACAATATTTAAGCATTAGACAGGCTTCCAAGTAGAGGCCAGTTTAACAGCTTGAGCTGTAGTTATATATGCCATTTCAAGGGGGGTGGTTGATGTAGGGTGGGCGTCTTCCCTCCTCCATGTTTCTGGCCAGGGATTTGTGATTCCTGGGTTTCTGGGAGAGTCTAGAACAAAACGTCCTTTCTAGGATACCTTTCACTTGTGAGCGGGTCCAAATTAGAATCTACCTCTAAGCAAGTTGCAACTAACACAGAGATGACAAACTGGAAGAATTTATGAGTTGAATGTATTTAGGTTTTATATACATTAGTTAGACTGTATATTAAAGAAACTAAATTATAAGGCATTTGAAGATAACTTATGCATAGCTGTCAATGAATGTGCAATGTAATGACTTGACTGTGGTTCCACACACAGTGGACTTCTCAGTGTGGTTAAATCCAAAAAGTTTTCTATCATTCCATCCTCCCCACCACCAACAACACAAAGGGTGAATCGTCTCTATTAATAAAGAAAAAAACCACCCTAAACATGTACAAAAGAGGGGAAAGGAGAAGCAGACTTAATGTTCTAATGAGGCTATCTTCCAGAGACTTCTGTGTGTGAGGCTGGCTTTGACCTTTCACTTTGCTCAGGAGCCCAGTGCTTCATTTTTCACATTCTTGCAATTACGTTAACGCTTCAAGCATTTCTGACTCCAAGTCAGCTAGCAACACCAGGCATAACTCAACACTGTGAGCTTTTCCCCTCTCTGTAGATTCATTAACAGGTCACCAAGGTCCCAACTGAAATTTAAAACTGACTGGTTCTGTTGGGTTAGTTGAGTTATGGCAAGAGGGATGTCAGGAAGGGCCAGAGAGAAAAGGAGGCAGGAGAGAGAAGACCCTAGGGTTCCAAGCAGGGAATGATGGCAACAGGCAAGTGCGAAGTTTTATCATTTTGGTTAGTTATTTTTGTTGTTTTTTGGTCAGGAAAGACAAGGGTTTTGAGACTTGACACACTGGGTAGAAACAGTTCACACCAACCTCTGTGCTGTGGGTAGCTGCACCCACTTATCCCATGTTGAAGGGTTTGATCCCTGAAGGATTTTTGTTCCTTTAATCATATCTCCGTGGGATTAAAGAATGGACACGGTAGCTTATGTGTATGAGCACTAGGAAGTCTGTCATTTTCCTGTGTTAAAAGTTTGAGAGAAAAAAAAGTTCTGAGGGCTCTAAAATGGAGAGTAGGCAAGGAGAATTTCCTACCTGGTGTCCGTGCTTAAAACACATGTATAAGGCTATTCTGTTTTTTTGTTGTTGTTGTTGTTTTGTTTTGTTCTGTTCTGTTCTGTTTGACAGCAGACTCTAAATTTGGAAGGCTGGGTTTGAGTTGAGTGTGTTTTGTCATACTTATGCACATATTAATCTTTTAAACATGTTTTCAAGATATTCTGATATTTTGTCCAACTGAATTGTCCAGAGTAGCTTTCAGTGGGAAAGATTAATTATCTGCTTCAGGGCAAAGTCAACAGAGATATTGACTGAAATCGCATATGCTTATCATAGGTTAAATCTTAGGGTTGATGTATAATGGAAAACCTGGGAGAGAAATTTATGTTCTTTGTATTAAATATATTATAATGTTTCATTGGAAACCAAGTTTAGAAGAGTTTTCTTGCTTATTCAGAATTTATTAGCACAACAGGCATATGGAAAACTGCAAAACGATTCAGTTTCAAAACAAATTATGATAAACAGAAAAAATAGGGATGAATTATACCAAATACAATGTTTTCATACACATTTTAAATTAAACTTTAATAGCCATATGCTATAAAACAATACATGCATTTATGTTGCTTTATAATTTTTGTGAATATTTTTATTATAGTGATTCATGCAAATCTTTACTTTGAAACCTAAAAATACCTCATTTTATGACCTGATAGTGAAAGAGCTATAGTTACACAGGTGAAAGGTCATCTTTTCCTCCTCAGTGTTTGTGCAACAAACTGAAAGGAGAAAAAAATCAAATTTTAAAAATACTGTTAAGAAATAAAGTGGGTAAAATGTAAAACCTGACTTTACTGTATATTTCCAACAGCACATGCCTAGCAGTAAACTATATAAATATGAACCAGACTTTTCATTCACTCTGATTTCTCTTGTTAAAAGCAGCCAAAGGGAGGGTGTTTGTCTTGTTAGTCACATTAGAATGAGGAAGGAAATCTGGTTTTTCAAGGATAGAATTAGGGTGCAGACTCAGGGCTGTGGAGAAGTAACTGGCCCTCTTTGTGTCTGGCTTCCCATCAGTAAAATGGGGCTTGATAATAAGGCTTGGGGTCCCTCATTCTGTACCTGCTGAGTCAAAAGCTGCTTTGTGTTGCATTGTGTATTTTGCCAGAGTAAAGAGAAGGAAGCAGCCCCCTTGTTCCTAGAGCACTTTGAGAGCCTTAGATGAAAGGCACAATATATGTACAAAGTATTATTATTATTGATGGGTTTGTGTAACTCCCATTAACGCTGATGGGAGCTACGCATGTGAATTGGCAAGAGAATAGACCCCTCAGTGTTTAGAGCACATGAAATTTACATTTTTTCCAGTGCTGTAATTGAGATGTTGACAAATTGGAGAATATTGATGAGCCTTTGTTTTAAGTATTTCGTGCCAAGTTTGTTTTATTTTTCCTGGTTTGAACAATGGTATGGGTTCAGCAGCAATGAATAAAAAGGGTAGAGTAAAGATAACTTTGTATTTCAATATTTTGATGTGCCAATATGAAATAAATTGTCTTAGGCAAATGGAATATTGCTGTTTTAATCATTAGCTATGCATGAAAGAAAAATTGATGTTGACATCTTTGCTGTAAAATCGTTGTAATGGGGCCTTCCTTACAATTCATTTTTGTAGAATTCATTTTGTACATTTTGCAGCAATTGAACAATCCCTGCACTGTGAATAGGCAGGATTCCCAGAAATACCGAGACAGTTGGCCCAGTAACTGCTGAGCTCACACTGCACACCACACACACGTTAACCATGCTGTTGCCAGACCCAGTTTAACCTAAATACATTAGCACTCTAGCATCTATGTAGCTCGAGTCTTTCAGGACACAGGGCTGTTATGAGCCAGCATAGTTCCCCTCTATTCTGCCACCAAACCCATCCACTGATGCTCCCATCTATCATCCAGGCAATGAGGCTCGTATTCTATAGCGAGATATTTATTTAGTTATTATACAGTTCTTTAGCAATCATGATGTTGAAGTCTACAAATATCCCTTCAGTAGTGGATGTAAGTGCTTATAGATAAGCAAACATCTAAGATCTTATTGCACTTTGGAGTTTATAGTAGATGGTATAGTTATAAAACAGTATTTTTCCTCACCAAAATATTCTAGTTATTTATTTAAGGAAAGAGGGGGAAAACACCAAAACCTCAAACCTCCTTACTATGGGTCCTGAATGTGTTGTACTGGGATTTCTTATTCAGTCTAGGAAAACTCTGTCAATGGAATGTTTTCATAGTGGCGGCAATCTCTTTAAAATAACCCTAAATACAATATGACAGATGCCATCTGGCATAATCTTTTGCTAGTTGCTTTTAACTTTTATTTTTCCTAGAGCTAGGTTCATCCTAAACTGGTCACTTACTGTTACAATAAAAATAATGACATTTTTTTCCTTCCTATCCTAATTGTATCAAAAAATTTTCTGAGACTGTACTTGATAATTGAACATGGCCACAAAGCTGTTGTTTATGCAATATTAATATTGCATTTTCTTTCTCTTTCACCCCCAATGAAATAAAAAAAAAAAAAAGAATATCATCCTTCAACTATCAGCAAACACCCAAATAATATGTTGATTTTCTTAGGACTTTTGAGTAGTAACCATTAGAAATAAAACTAAACTCTTCTAATAAATAAATGCTCTAGGAGCATGTAATGGTGCCCATAAATGCTTAAAAGCTCTCTATAATTGCTGTTAATTTTGAATAATTTCTTCCTATATGTATCAATATACTTGAAAAACCCGGAGTTTGGATTTCTAGATTTTTTTTTAACTTAGTCATGTAAAGGGATGTCTCCTGATGCCAGTTAGAGTTTAATTTAGAGTAGTAATTAAACTTGAATACTGCCTCATAAACAAAAGATAAACAATAAACCAGCCACGTTCCCTGCTGTTTCATAGCTTTCCTTCCCAGATGTTTTAGCCTGATAATTTTTACACAGTGAACTACCTAACATGGAATTTTGTGGACAGAGGTAGAAAATGTGTTTTCCTTTTTTTTTTTTTTTTTCTTCTTTTTTTTGTAATTCTTTTTTCCCCCTCCAAAAA
The DNA here is from genome assembly GCF_902686455.1 of Sciurus vulgaris. NCBI lineage: Eukaryota > Metazoa > Chordata > Mammalia > Rodentia > Sciuridae > Sciurus > Sciurus vulgaris. The sequence goes on along the minus strand of NC_136462.1, from coordinate 86,813,127 downwards.
GCATAATGCAGAAGATTTTCCACTATTTAGATTTTTTTAAACATTTTGATAAAATAAATACTTAATGCAGATGTGCTTTAACGATAACCATATTTCTTTTTCTCAGGTAATGCTTATTTTTTTTTTTTTCCTTTAAAACTAATCTGGTCACGACCATCTTTCACACTTAGTAATAGAAAGAGGAACATATTTTTATTTAAGTAAAATCTGGATAAGTCAAAGAAAGATCAGCTTGACAATGGAGAACTTTTCTTTTTACCCTTCTTCTGCTTCCCGCCCCCACCCTCGACCTGTGTTACTCTGTGGCAGTACTCTTCCTCAGGCTAAGAGGGGCTCTCTGTCCAGTTCTGGATCCTTCCACTGTCAGCCATGATCTTTCTAATTGTCAGGTACGAATCCGCCGCTCAATGCAGAAGCCATGTTATTTTCACTGGGTGGGGTAATTACTGAAAGCTGAGAATAGCTGCACTAAAGACAGAGGGATACTTTCATGATCCCATTAGCATAAGAGTGGGTAAATTATTCATGCCAAGTGAGGATTCTATGGGGAAAAGTATAGTTAATGCACATAGTTTTTAAATGTATCCCTTTCTGCTCTGAGACTAAATTCTTGTTGGAATCAGTTCTCAGACATTTACGGGAAAGCTCTGGTGGCGTGTTAGATGCAGTTCATCTCTCTCTGTTTGCAGCGCTCTCAATAGAGACCATCTGGCAAAGATCCAAAAGGTGATTAAACAAAATGATCAGCTCTTGTTGCTGTGTTACATGTCCAATACTCTGGATTAAAAAACATGACCCACGACAGTCAGCGAACGTCATGCCGCTCCCCCTTCCCCCTCCCCTCTCCGTATAAGAATTCAGATGGTCCACAAATGTGTGTGCCATCTTTGTGTCCTTATGGCCCATAATCATGAACAGGTTGTGCAAATGGCTCTTTCTGTAGCACTGTCTGTTCCAGCAGCATAGAAGCATTTCATATTAATTGGGTCAGTCTAATATTCATATTGACATGGGGAAAAAATTACTAAAATTTATTCTTATAGCAGACAATGAATATGTGTGCTTTCTGCCATGAGGGAAGTGAAATCTGACAACTGGCTTGTGTGACTGATTAATTTTTCCTGAAACTGAAGAAAATCAAAGCATGGAAAACTGTCATTCTCTGAAAACAGTGCACAGCCCTTTATCACTAAACAAAATGAATTGGGTGGGGGGCTTTCAGGGAGCTGTGGAAATGAGCTCTGGTGTTAACGCTATAATCAGGGATGAATTTACAGTGCCATTCAGAAGTGCCTCCCTCCCCATAAACAAGCTGATAATCACAGGGAAGCTGACTTCCAATTAGCTTTTCCTTCCCTCACACAGATCAGTGTGTTTATATGTCCTCCTTACGCTTTGATATGTCACTACCGAGTTGGTACATCTCATGTCAAATTCGAAAGTTTGGAAATAAAATGTTTTATTATGAGGAAATCCTGCTAATAAGCAAGGTAATTTCAACCAATCATTTCACAATTGAGTTAAGGTAAAAATGCCAAGATTTGTGACTAAGGGACAGATGTATCTTATCTTTGGGGGTTTGCACCAAATGCCAAGTAGAAATATAAATTGAACAAACCAGACATTGTGAGGAAGTGATTGAAGAAATATTGAGATGAAATCTTGGAATGAAATATATATGTATATTTATAACAATGCTATGAATTGCTTACGTGTCACATTTGCATGAGCCTTAACAGGGATTTTATTAAGGGGCAGTGTAAAGTATATTAATAAAGGCACTCAGGACACATGACCATTACTCATTAGGCTATTCAGAGATCATGGTTGACCATTTAATATTGCGGAAATTATCTATGACTGATGGTGTAGGATACATTTGAGTGCAAATGTCAAGGGAAGATAAAGAATAAAGCAGAAAAGAAAAAAATTCTCAAAAGCCACTTGAAAACATCATCATTCCTTATCGGCCACCCTTTCTAAGGGAGAGCAAAGCAGTAAGTAAGAAATACAGAGGGGCACAGAACTCAGGGAGGGGAAGTGAGGTCCCCTAGAGTCTGTGCAGTGTGGCAGATGAAAGGGACTGGAATAGCCTTGGGGGTCTTAAGGCTATTATAGGGCAACTCATGCTCTGTTATCATGCTGATTTTTCAATTGATTTTTGGCTGAACAGTACTTGTTGAAGCCCTCCAGAGCATCAAACACAGCCTTATGGTGCTATACATTGTAATACACGTGTTCTATTTTTCTCTTCATTATCTTTGCTTGGCTTCAGAAAAATAGTCTGTAATGAAACAATGTCATTTTCCCCCCTTGTTCTTTCTTTCCTGTTTCTACCCACAGGGAGTGTCTTGAAATTCTTATGGTTTTTTGTTTGTTTGTTTGTTTGTTTGTCAGGGGGGTAGTGGGAGAACAACTTTTCATTCACCTTCATGTATTGACATCTGTTTTTAATTTGGCCTTGAAAAATATTTTTTATGTCACAGCAGACAATAATAGAAACCACTTTAGTCTACTGAAATCTGGATAATCTTGAGCTATTCACCAGTTTTCTAGTGGCCAGCAAGAAAGCACATGTGGGGCTTTACTGAAATCTAGTTTCTCATTAAAATGAGAGTGGGCCAGCATAATAATATCCCTGCTCTAGGACATGTTCCTCGCCTTGCTTGATTTCTCACTGAGGAACAACCAAGTATGGTCTCCCCATGAGCCTTCTTGATGTTCCCAAGCACAAGGCCAGGACACCTTTCCCTGCATGTCTGTGGAACTTCTACCTCTATGATGGCATCTTTCACAATATGCTGTAATATATTATTTGATTCCTGCTCTATTTCTCTCTCTCTCCCCCTGCTTTTCCAAAGAAGGATTTATCATATACTCAACTCTCTAGTATTAGAAAGTCCACTTTTGACTCTATAAATAGAATCCACAGATTTTCTCTTTTTTTCTTTTTATGGTGGACAAGTTGACCACAAACCTGTGCCTGTCAATTCTGTGGTGTTTGCCTGGACACAAATGAACTATTTGAAATGTATTCATATATCTGTTAAACTTGTATTATGCCATTAAGGGATACAAATTAATTTGGCTTACTAAAATTTTGTTGTATTCATTACTGCCCTAAAATAAGTCAAATCAATCATGAACTCAAACTCACATTTTTTTTGGATATAGGAGGTTCTTAAATTTTAAATTTGTCTTATGTGTCCTTTAGTGTTATTTTACATTATGTACGTATGGTTGGAATCTAGAGATAGGATTCCTTTTCATTATGTTATCTATCCAAGAGTGTACAGATTTATGTCTTTAAATTTAATGGTGAGTCTGATTAGAGAAATTGTTTAATGTGGCCAGTAGCTTCCCATGATGAACTCAGAGTCTGTTTTGCTTGTGCTCATTGTTTAGGAGGGGATTGATCTTGGAAGACATCACTGGTCTTCACACACAGGTGAACTCCTTTACCTGTGTAATAACCTGGAAATAATTTTTGAACTTTCGAGCTCCACATGCTCTTATTGATTTTCTACATATGTCCTTCAGTTTTTCATAATTTGCTTTTAGTCAAGTGTAAGTATTTTGGGTGATGCAAGCAAAACTTTGTACTGAAAAGTAACCCTTTCATGCAAATAGGTTACCATCTAGAATCAAGTGACTTGTTCTCCAACCATAGCTGCATTGAAAAGGGCAGAGACCTAGGAGACACACACATGGGTACAAATTCCATTTTTCTTTTTGTCTATGAGATTTGGTTTTTCTCTTTGCAAAGTGAAGGAAAAACTACTCAAGTTTGTCTTGAAGACTATATTGCAAGAGATTGTGTGTGTTGAGCATGTAACATTGCCTGTGACCAGTAACTTTGTTCCTTTATTTCTCTTCTCCTCTGTCTTGTGCTGACACTAATTAGCTATATGACCTTGGATGTGTCCTGTAGTCTTTTCTAACTTTGGTTCACCCATAAAATAAGGTTGAATAAGGTGATCTTTCAAATTCAAGCTCCAGGAATCTAATGTGTACATTCATGGATCTTATTTTTTATATGTACCCTTTAGTTTTTAACAGAGAGAAGTGGCAAGTTTTTCATCAGGGATGTAACAAGAACATTTTTATGTCCTTGATTTATAATATGTAGTGAGATAATATTTTCCATTTCTTGCTTTTGGTTCAGGAGAGGTTTCTTTGTTTGTTTTCTCAGTTTGGCAAGAAAATAACTAGGAACTAGAGTTTGTTTTCCAAGGATGGTAGAATGCCACAGTTAAGATGTAAGTCACATAAATGGAGGTCTTCATATAAGAATTCTGTTTCCTTAGTACAAGGGGCATTTTGTAAACACAAACAACTTCCCCATTCTCCATTATCAGATTAGAACTCTCTCTATTGGAATTTCTATACTTTGCAGGTAAACAATAATCGTGACAGAGGCTCAGACTCTACCTTTTCCAAAACTGTATTCCACATCATCCAGAAAATCATCAGGAAAATTTTATCATTAAGTGTATTTAACCGAGTTCTAATTATTTAAAGACTATTAATTCCTACAGGATATATAGATATTACCTCTAGCCAACAGAATATTTACTTAATCAAAACACACTCTCTTTAACCCTTCCTACCAGCTAAAGATGTTAGTATTGCCTTCAACCATTCCTTCTTTTTTTTCCTTTTTTTTTTTCCTTTAGGTTTAAAGATATACAAAAGTAGACTAGGAGTTTTTTTTCATATTTCTTCTTCCAGCTAACATTTATAACAAATGCCATCCACTAAAATAAAACTTCTAAAATATCTATGTACTCAATGTGAGTGGTAAAGAAAAGTTGATAAATCACTGATTATTGAAAACTTATGGAATTGATCTCATGGGTGCCCTTTTTGTTTTTGTTTTGGTACCAGGGATTGAACCCAGAGGCCCTCTACTGCTGCTTTATATCCCCAGCCCTTTTTATTTTGAGACAGGGTCTCACTAAGTTGCTTAGGGCCTTGCTAAGTTGCTGAGGCTGGCCTTGAACTTGTGATTCTCCTGCCTCAGCCTCCCCAGTCACTGGAATTACACACATGTGCCATCACACCTGGCTGTGAGAGTTCTTTTCTGACAGATTGCCATACATGGAGGTGATGTGTAGACACACACCTGTCTACAGACAAGAGCCTCTCTCAAGATCTCATCTAAGTGTGTGCCATTTAAATTCAGTACTCAGAGATCTTCACTGAGCAGGACACTCTGGGAATAAAAATATGGGAATCACGGGAGTCTCTGCCTTCAGTAGCTTAACCATCTTCCAGGAATGGAGGGGGTACCATGTCAAGTATACAAGTAACTCACACATGGCAGATATTCACTTGTAGGGAGTATGAATTGAGGAAGGCTCCCTGATGCTTAAGGGAGCAGTCTGATGTAAAGAGAATGGCAGTTTTGGAAACATGGATTCGAACACTCCTTTTCACCCTGTCACTTCCAAGCAGCAATTTTTCTAAACGTCAGTTTCTTCACCTGTGAATGAGAATAATGACAATCTCATAGAGTAGCTGAATATTTAATATACGTTGACTTTTATTTATTTATTTTTGATTCTTAATTTTATGGTGCTAGGGGTAGAACCCAGAGCCTTATGCGTGCTAAGCAAGCACTCTATCACTGAGCTACATCCCTAGCCCTATGATTAACTTTTTAAAAGTCTCTAGGAGACTGATGGTGGAACCCAAAGAATATTTTATTCATTCACTTATTGATCATATAATTGGTGCCAATTCTACTTGGAAGCAATTTCTTTATCTGAACACCCATTGCACATTTTTCTGATTCTTTCTTGTGACACATCAGTTCTCCTGGTGCTATATAGTAATGATTTGTGACTTATTATCCTGTTTGACTGTAAGATTCTTGAGGACAGTTTTTAAGTCTTAGGCATCTTCTTCCTCCCCTCCCCCATTGTTCTATGATAATGTAGGAGGCCTTCAATAATAATAATGATTTTTTTTTTTTTGAAAGGAGGATTGGGTTCATATTGTGTAGGGCAGTGAATAGCAGGCTGGGGAATTTGTGCTTGATTTGGTAGGTAATAGGGACCTATTGAAGATTTGTGAATGGGGGTAGTGACATAATCGCCTTCCTTTTGAATGCCAATGACAAATTCTCTACTATGTCTTCCATGGTCAAAATAGCAGGCCCGTATGCGTCCCTGAAATACGGTCTATCTGAAAGAGTGGATATTCTTTTGAATGAAAAACCAAATTTCAAATAGCTTAAAAAAAAAAAAAAAAAGCTTGGACAATCTCTCTCTGAAGTAATTTAAGCACTTAAATTATTGTGATTCACAGAGGTCCATTTCTGTCTCATCATTCTCAAAATTTGTATGTAAGGACACATTCTATAAATCTTTATAGCACTATAGCATTGTAATTATTAACACCTAGGAATGACTCAACAGAATTGAATAATTAAATCATCTTCAATATTTGGAAATTTATGATTCCTGGGATATTTATTTAAATATGCATTACTTTAAAAAAAAAACAAAACTTTGTGGTTTCATTGAAACTTAAGAGTAGAGTGAGATTTCCTCTAGTGTAGGAATTGTCAGATTCCCTAATTTGCTAATATGCATTTTAAATCTGCAAAGGGTAGAGACACAGAGCTTCCCAGACCCAGCTTAACAGTTGAGACTCTTCTTTGCATCACCTCTGGGGGCCACTCTTCCTCAGAATACATTCTGGAAAACACTGTCTTCACCTCTGCTACTTTCACTGAAGCACATTCAGAGTTTAATGTCCTTGGGAGTCCTTCTTGCATCTTGCATTTAAGAGGTAGGTCAGCATAGGCTCAGGATCAGTTTTTAATTGTGTAAAAAGCAATTTACTCTATGGTGAGAAGTCTCTTGGACTTCAGCTATTCTTGCACAGAATGTTCTGTTAACCCAGATGTCCTTGCGGTTAGCCTTCATTGTATTAATCACACTGGGTGCCTTGAATACTCTGAGTGTTTGAGTCAAAGTAAGCACATATGAATATATCCTCAAAAATGTTTAAGTGAGGATCCTAGTAGAATTATTCTTGACATTAACTGAATCAATGCTTAGGTTGATGCATAGCACATGATGTACTTTCCATTCTTAAATGCAAACATTTTTTTTCCCAACTCACCACTGGATTGGAAGGGAGGTAAAAATCCAGGTAAGATTAGACAAAATAACAATGCCGCTTGGGACTGGATGACTTGGCCCTGCTTGTGCTAGATGGTGAGCAATGTACTGGATATACTGTTCATCAATTGGGAATTTCTGGGAAACAGAGCTGCAAACCCCCAACCTGTCTGTGTCTTGCTGTCCTAGATCTCCAGTTTAGCATCTACATTGATTTTGTGTACTGGCCACAGAATTTTCTCTGACTCTTCCTTATTGTTGGAGATTCTAGGAAGCAGTTTTGTTACGTTCAGGGATACTGAGGAGGTCTGGAATTTCCATCTTTTGGTCACCAAGGGATGACAACTCTTCTGAATTCATTCATTCTACTTCTTCTGAGTAATGTGTGGCAGGATTACCCACTTGCATGTGTCATCCCTTTTGGGATACAGGAGGAAGAGTTAGACTGGGCACACCTTGTCTCTCTAGCTCAGAAATGATTAAGAAGAGGATACATTCCACCTAAGACTACCTTTGCATTATGGTGAGGAAAAGCCCAATTTTTTTTTTTTTCTCATTTGTCAAGAATTTTTCTGAAAGATTTTGAATGCTTCATAGTAATTTAGTTCAGAAAATACAATATTTCTAATGCACATCTTTCTGTTTTTAGAGATAGGATGGATATGTGTGGAAAACCATCGACTTTTAACATCATTAGTCAAGTGGCAAAACTGAGTAGAAACATGGGTTTACTGTTGCTTATCCTTCTAGACTTTGCTGTTTCAACACCAAGAGCTACAAATCCTAGCATAGTTGTCAGCCACTTAATAGATGAGAATTTTGTCCATGATTCTTGTTCTAAAAAAGAATTCTAGTTGCTCGTTTTGTGCCAGTATAAAACATGAGTCGCTTTCAGTTGGCAAAACAAACAAACAAAAAGCAAAGCAAAGTAGAACAAAACAAAAAACCTCTGACTAAAAATGATTACACTGACAAGTAATGTCAGGCCTTTAAAAAATTACACACACAAAAAATGGTATTCTTAAAGGTTGGTGTGTTGTTCCATAGATTGGGCATTTAAGGCAGAAATATCACAGAAGCTTCCCTTTGAACATTGTTAGGGACCTTGAGACCTGCTGCTCCCTAATACTCCCTAAATGGGTGGTGAAAGTGAGAGAAGTGCATGGATACCTGGCTCATACGACATCTCTAGAGCTGTGGCATTTTTACTTATTTTGTCGACATGTAGGTAACTTTTTTTTTTTTTTTTTTTTAACTCTTCTTCAGCTTCTTGCTTGAACTTGCTGGCCTCTTTCTAGGCATGTTGCCTGACAGCATTTGCTTAGTTTTTATGGTCCTGTGGACAGTCAGAGGTAAAGAAATCAAGAATTGAAAATAATAAACCTTGACTCTGGAGAGTTATTCACCTAGTGCTCGCTGCACAGATCAGCTGTGTGTCACCCTGGTGCTAACAAAATGACTGTCCTTAGTTTGTGAAAATATAAGTACACATTGGTGGAGCAAACTGTTCTTTTAATGTGACAACTGGTTAACTAACAGTTTGTAGTGATTCAGTAGATGTTTTTAGCATTGATGTTAGCATCCCCCAAATTGTTTGTTAAAATCTTTGTTAGAAAGAAGTGAATAGTCATAGGCACAAGAAAGCAGCTCATGGTTTGAGTTATCACTATAAGTTTAAGGAAGTGTTTTTATGCATGCTGGATAAATAATTCAAAACATACAAATGTTTATAACTTTGTTAAGTTATAATCTTCAGATTGCTGACTGGAGTTAGACCAAGTTCTGAATCTTGATTTACAAACCTAAGATAACTTATTTAACTTCTCTAAGCCTGTATTTCCTCATATATAAAATGAGAAGAGTCACACCTCATCTCATTGAGATGGTTTAATAATTAAATTAGATAATGTATTTGAATCTCCGTATGCTGAACTGGACATATTCAATACAAGATGCTCCAAAAATGAGGATAATAATAATAATATGTGTGTGATCACAGATTTTATTAGTTTTGGTTCCATAGCTTACTTTAAGCCCATATATTTTCTATGAATTTCTATTTCAGCATATGGCATAATAAATTTCTAAAAGGAAGAGAACCCATAGCTCAAAATGCTTTGCTTGTCTGTTTTCCCCTGGTCCTTGTACCATAATGCAGACACAAAAACAGGGCAAGGTTTGTAGAAAGAGGCTCAGGAAAAGGGTAGAAATCAGGGGAAAGATTGAGCAGATGTTTGGTTTCCTATGCATCATGGTTCTTGCCAAATCAAACACTGTCCCCCATTCTTCTTGTTACATTTCTTAATTTTTATTTTCTACCTGAAGGCCACAATGGTGTGGGCTCAGGTGACTGAATGTGGGCCTTCCTGTTAGCGCATGTGTAGCTGAAGGTGTTGCGTGGGGTGCTTCGGGAGGCTCAGGCTGCAGTGTAGGAGGGTCTGGCAAGGTTCCACCCTTTACTACGCGTTAACTACGTGCTCACCTTGTAAAGGGGTTTGGAGGAAGGCACGAGGTGATAATGTATGCCTGGCATGTTATAACCTTCCATTAAAAGTTAGTTGCTATTAACATCTTCATCAGGTCTTTAAGCTCTCTTGGACTTACCCTTACATCTCTGTGTGATAAGGATGTAGGGGATTCTTGTCTTTCCCAACTCTAACATGCTATCTCTATTAATTTTCAAATGATATGATTTAAAATCCAAATCATGTCTACAAAGTGATATCTTATATTTAGTTTCACATTTCTAGTTGTTAATGTATCTTTATATAAATTTTCATGTGATTGCCCCAGAATTGCTCAGGTTTATCCTCATTCTCCAGATGAGGTGGCTTGGCCTTGGGGAGGATCAATTACTTGCCTATCACCAAAAAGAAAGGAAGCAGAAGAGCTAAAACAAGGCCATTTAATTTTTTTTAATGCTCTTTACCTACAAAGTGCATTTTGCATAAAAAGGTATTCAGTTCACAAATGGTGTAAAATTTAATGAAGGCAACTGACTGTCCTGAGAAAGTCATTAAACCCCCGCGTCACCTCTCTAATGAAAAGGCTGCCACCCTTCTATTATTTCTTTATTACAACCTTTCATTTTTATTTCTTTAAGTTAAACTGGAGCCTGAGCTATCATATGCCACTTGTTAAAGATTTTAAATCAGTGATTTATGCTTTGAAAAAGCAATTGCTTTTCCTTATCTTTTTTCGTTTCTGTTGGTCAGATCCATAGGGTCCATCTTTGAGTAGTAAAGGAACAGGTTAGAAATTAAACTGACACATTCTAAAGGTTTAGTTTTCTCCTTGTCCTTAGAAATGCCAAAGAATTCATGAGATGCCGAAGCATCAAATAGTGAGACTGCTGCTTTTCTTCTGGGACTTTCCAAAACTCTTATCTCATAGTCATCAATTTCATATATGCCTTAATGATACTAATTTGTGTTTTAGTATTTGCTCTTTGTGTCAAACATTTGGGGGATAATAAGAATTCTACTCCCCAAAAAGAATCTACCAATTCCATTAGTCACATATCCAACTGGATCAAAAAACAGGAGAGTCAGTGAATATTTCATTTTGTGGGTTTTTAAAAGATACTTTTGTGTGAATAAAAAAAGGACTTTCTCAAAGCTGTTCATTTCAATTTCCTTTTTAATTTGCTCACCAACACCACTTAATCACCTCTGCAACAGACTAGAAATGCTTGCTAGATTGGCTTTAAAAATTCAGCCAAGGTGATTTTTTTTTTAGCTAAGAATTGGCTTAGCATCTTGTTTTTATCTAGTTTGAAATATTGAAGCAGTAAAATAAAACCACATTCTTTAATTGAAAGGTGCTTCTGCAATATTCAAACCACCGTGTCAGTCACACGTGTTGTTCAAATTCTTCAGAGATCTTGAATTACTGAAAGGCATCTCAGTATTCTGAGAAAGTTATGTTCTGCCCCACTACAAAATAAAAAAGAACCAGTCAGGGCTTCCTCTTCTCTTTGGCAATATATTTTCCCTAAAGGATTTCTTGACACTCTCTTTAGTTCTTGACTTCAGGGTTGTTCCTGACAAATCTCCAGAGATGTATCTCAGCGCCTATAGTAGTGTCAAAAGCATGAAGCCACATGTCCAGGCGCTAAGACCTTACCTTTGATTGCCAGCAATTCACTAGGTGAAGTGCTTAAACTGCCACCTGCCTGAGGCCTTCCAGAATTTACATTATGCACTTTTGAAAGGGCAGACTTTGAATTAGGACCACGTGAGTAGTTCTAATCTCTAGTTGACTCAATTTTGAAAATTTCTGAGCAATATTACATCATGAGTGATCAGAGGACTAAGAATGATATTAAGGCATAATTTATGTCATATAGTATCCTATATGCAAAGATTTCTGTGCTTTTGAAAAGCTCTGAAAAGCACACTTAGTAAATATCTAGTTATCTTTGGTTGAACATTTCAACAGGAATTAGTTGCTTAAGAAATGATAGCAGACAATAGATAATTTATTTCCTCTTTAGAAGTGTTGTACTTGTTTGTTGATTTTTACTCACTGGATTGGGCTTGTGGTTTAAAGAGAAGTTAATCCTGACTTTCTTAAAACCTATAGAGTTTCAGGATTTCTTAAAGACAATGGCTTTTGATATTTCAATCCAATAAAATTTCCCATGCGTAAGTGTTCTTACACCTTCTTTGGTTCTACAACAATGTTGATGGTGTCTACACAAGGTTGAGAACTAATTATTCAATTATTTTGCCTAATGAAAATCAAAATCAGTATTTCATTTTTCAAAGGGTTAAGAAACTTATCTTAATTTGTTTTAATTCCTCAGCTCATTTGCCTGCGGAAATGTATTTTATTGTATCATTTACTCTAAGGATTCCTAATATGGTTCATAAATATCTCTCTTAAACATTTGTAAATAATGTAAATTTTGTTTGTTTATAGATTGTGAATATTTATAGTATTGCATATTTATGATCCAAATGTATTTTATTTTTATGTAATTACACAAAGAAAAAAATGGATTTCCTGGCTATATTATTCCATAAATATGTATTTTTAGCACTGAGAATAAGAGACTTGTACAAAGTCCTCTTAAATTTCCTAGTTTTCTATTTATGTGATATGTCGTTTGGAGACAAATGAATTTTTTTCTCTTGATTATTTAAGCTTACCAAAAGTAATATTTCATTTTGGTTGAGATTCATAACAGGTTATATGGGACCATACTATTTTGTTCTTTACCTTTATAAACTAAATTCTTGCCTCACTCACCAAGTCCCTCTGATCAAATCCTTCCTATATTGGGACTCAACAAAACAAAATCATTTTGTTTTAAACCTTGACCAGTTTTAGTCTAAGAATTGTTTGATCCAAGCAAGAATTTCAACACAGATCTTGCAATTTAATACCCATTGGCCAAAGACATTTTTCCTTTGACATTAGTTCACTTTTCTTGACCTCTTTATTTTATGGTGCTAAAAAACTAATGTGATGTGTGAGCTAATTTCTTGTTTAAGAGTTTTAAAGAGTGCCATCTGGCATCTGATCATTTTCTTTCCAGGTATTAGCTTTGTTTCAGACTACATCTTTATTATAAGTTAAATCTGAGAACTTCTATTTGATTATTACCATTGGTGAACAAAAAAGTGCTAAGTCAAGGAAGCATCTGTAATATGCATGCACACCATGGCATCAGTAACAGGTTCATCAGCATTATCAAAGCTAGTGTTTGACATTGGCTTCATGCCAGATACTGTGCTGTGTATGTTTTATATAGTTTAATCCTCATATCGTTGTGTAGGTTTTCAGTTGGAAAAACTGAGACTAAGAAATAGAACTTACCTTACATATCTGGAAAGTGATGAAGTCAATACTCTAACTCACATCTGACTGGCCCCCAAACCCAGGCACTTAACCAGTATACCACGTTTACTAGAACAGGTGTCAGATGATATGAGATACCTGTTGTCAGCCCAGATTTCTGGGCAGGTATTTCCTCCCATTCTGTAAACCTCAGATGGGTTGTGACATTTTTTCATTTATCTGGATATTTCTTTAAAGTTTTTTGAAGCATAACAAGCCACAGCAGTTTTAGAGATCTAAACTCTTTTCTAAAAATCTAAGCTACAAATTCTTACTTGATATCAGGATGTAACGTCATGTGTAATCTTGGGAAATTGCTGATTGTACATAGAAGTGGTATCAGAGGTAATCTTACCATATTCCCTGAACACCCCAGAGCCCTCTGACATTTCTCTGATATTATTTCAAGAGCCAAATGAACAGTTTCCTAAATCCTTGTCTTGATGAATAAGATGATGGAGTATAGAAATGACCGGCTCCCGAATTTCCCATATGTTCCAATAAACGTGGTTAGAATTTTTTTTTTTTTTAATATTGGCCTGATCAGTCTCCATAATCTTAGGACATGACCACTGACAACAAGAGGCTAACGTTATATGTTGTCTCCCATGTGAAAGGTTTACCCTCTGCCTCTTTGATGGAATGTTTTGAGTCCTACCTCCCTCCTGTGGCCTATATTTTTGTAACTAAAGCACTTCATTGATTTTTGCTTCTTATTATTATAACTTTTGACATTGAAGGAGGGCCCTTGTTAAATAATTTCTTAGGCATACTTGGGCAGTCCTACTTCCTCGACAGGAAGACAAGTTGGTCTCTGTCACGCAGTAACCATGCTTACACACTCATACTGGACATTGAAATCATCCCAAGTGTCAGTAAGAGAGAGAATCAGGTTGCCAAGGTAGTGCCACATGAAAAGTATGTTGAGCTCTGAGTCATTGGCCATTCTGGCTAGCCCTGTATGGAAGGAAGGTTCCTGGTCAATGGAAGGAAGGTTCCTGTGGCTTTTCTTATCACTTATTGCAATTGAGACAAAGTAAAAACATGTCAGCACACTCCTGAGCAGATCACCAGCAGAGCACAGGAGCATTAGGAGCTACAAGTTCTAGTCTTAGTGGTAATTTCCCCTGTGATCATAAGCAATTTACTTGAAGAAATAAAATACCTTGTTTTGAATTTTTAAAATTGTATTGAGTTCTATTCTGGCTACTTCTTTAAGTAGCTTTAAGATTTTTAAAAATATAATCAAATCAATCTATCAGTTAATTAATTTGCAGTAACTGAGGATTGAACCCAGGGCACTCTACCACCACTGAGCTACATCCCCAATCATTTTTATTTTTTATTTTGAGACACGATCTTGCTGAGTTGCCCAGGGTGGTCGCCAACTTACAATTCTGCCTCAGCCCTCGTAGTCGCTGGGAATATGGACATGTGTCTCTGTGCCCAGCTAGCAGCTTTAAGATTTTTAAAGTTTTAAAGATATTTCATGCCTACCATTTTATTTATAGTGAGACATACAGATTTTAAAAACTTAGAGAAAATGCAACACTTTTGAAAAGGGTTTCAGAAAAACTGGTCAGTGACTACAAATCTTACTCTCTGTAGTCATCTCCCCAAAGGTCCAGAATTCCTGCCTGCTTGTATAATTTATTTCAGAGAAAAAATTTGGTCACTTTAGGATTTTTTTTAAGTGTTAAATATAAATATCGAAAGATTTGATGCCAGTTTAAGTCCTTAATGAATGATTTAACAAGGTAGACATGGCAACTAGGTACTTCTGAAATAGTCTTAATTTATTTTTAGTGTGGATATCTTAGTAACTAAGAGCTATAACCTGTAGTAGTTTGGTGATTTTACCTAAACATCTATATGTTAAAGATGTTTTATAGAAATAGGTGCAGTCATTGTTTTGTGTGGGATTTTATGGATTACAGAGACTAGTCTGTTTCCTGTTCATGATGTAAATTAACATCTCTCCCTTGAACACTTCCACTGTGGGCCTGTGTGACCTTCTCTTAGGGCACCTGGTGTATTTTGACACTATAACACCGAGTCTTAGGAGGCCCCCTGCCTCACTTTGAACCCCATTTCTCAACATTTTTCTCTTTCTCCCCCACCCTCTTTCTTTTTGGCTGGGGGATGGGGGGTCAGGTGGTGGTGTGGGGGTGAAATAGGGAGTACGAGGGATCAAACCCAGAGCCTTGAGCCTGTATGGTAGGCAAGTGCTATCCCAACTGCTTGACCCCTTGCTCCATTGCTACGCTTTAAAGAATACTTTTATGTAACCAATGAGAAGGTCAGTTTTGACACTAAGTCCAGAATATCTGGATTAGAGTCCTATACTCAAAACTAAGGTTTATAACAGACTTGAGGATCAGATGCAAATCTGTGCAGGAATCTAACCTGCTATTGTAAAATTATTAACTATATCATATCTTCTCCATAGAACATTTTTGACTTTTTGGTTTATTTCCTTTCTTGGTAGATAGTGCTGCAAAGTATTGATACCCTCAAAATAGATGATAGTTAAATACATGCCACTTCATTATTAGGTACCTATTTTCTTCTCAGATTCCTATGGCAGATAAAATAAAATTCCGGCCTACAAGGTCCTATTTTTTAGGGCCATTCTCTACAGTTGTTATAATTGTATAGAATCCTTGCACTCTGTAGCCGATGCCAAATGCTAAGCATCAGACTCACAATACCAGAAATGGTGATAAGTTTATAAGTCATTACAAGATCATAAACACATTCTTTTTATTCACTTTATTTACTTGGATCTCACCCAAACATCTTTAAAAAGTTCAGATACCAACTTCTCCTGTCATGTATTTTTTTTTTTCTGTTGAGTCTGTGTCATAATTGTTTCACTTATTTTCAGATACCCTCCAAACACCCCAGGAAAAGACATAGAACACATGTTCAGGGGTCATAGACACGAAAGTGGCAAATTTGGCACACATCAACTTCCGGGAACTAAAATGTCAATGTAGAACATGTGCTCCATTTAACAGCCCATAACACTGTTTTTAGAACACTGAATACCTACCCTAAAGCAATCTTATAAAAGTGGGGTCTTTAAAGTTTGTAGATTAGGCCAAGTGAGACGATACACATTCTTCTGTGTCAGTTTCTGTTAATCCCAGGAAGCTACAAGGGGACACGTGAAAATAAGTTTTAAAATGCTTTCTTTTGGAGAGTTTGGTAATAACTAAAAAGAAGACAGAATATTCAGGAAAATATTGTTGGTCTGTGAGCCTTCATATCTTAAAGACATGAGAAAG
Organism: Sciurus vulgaris; assembly: GCF_902686455.1. NCBI lineage: Eukaryota > Metazoa > Chordata > Mammalia > Rodentia > Sciuridae > Sciurus > Sciurus vulgaris. Next base: position 86,796,860 of record NC_136462.1, on the reverse strand, counting down.
TGGATTTCTTTTATGAGGATATTTAAATTTTTTTGAATGAACAAATGTATAAAATGCTTGAATTCTTAAAAAAGAAAATGTAAGTGTTCTTAGTTTCTGTTGCTTAGGACTAGGCCAAATAATTTCAAAGTACCTCTAATTCTTTTTTGTTTTTTTTCTTGAAAGTATCTTTGATTCTCTGTCTCCCATATGTAACTTGTCAGCCATGACTATTTTACTTTACTCTTAAATATATAATTTATAAATAGAAGCAATGTTGATAGACTTGTTTGACTCTCTTCTAGAAATAAATGACTCATTTTGGATTGCATGTGAGAGCTTCAAGCTGCTCTGAGTAACAATCCACGACAATGAGAAAATCATTATATTATTCATCTAGGCAGCAGGAAATTAAGAAAAAGAAAAAAGCAAAGTCTGATCCTGTGGTAACTGGGACCTTTTGTCTATGGCGTATCACCGATGGCAAACTTGTTTGAGTTACTTGTGGAGGTTGAGCAAAGGAGCTTATGCCTTGCCCCCTCATTTTGTTTTTGCATCTTATCATACACTATGTCATTGTGGGTCATTTGAATGCCATTGAATGTACATTAAGCAAAAAAAGGCCACCTTAATTTATTAATTATTCTTTTAGAATATATTTTCTCAGCTTCATTTCTCTATTGTAATTTCTTATTTATTTAAAATATGCATGTTTGCTTTAGAAAGGGGATTTTCCTTGTAAAAGAAATCCCCTGGAAAAGGGACACCTCTGTTTGCTTTTGAAATGCAGGAAATCAACATCACTTCTGGCAGGTATCTTTCCTCATAATGGGGTCCAGTAAAAGTGGCAGCTTCTTGACCCAAATGATTTTTGGACACTTGGCTGATGAATTTGATGCCTGATGCTGTCCTCATTGTTTTGAAATTGAGAGGCCAGTTGGGATGGAGGGAGGAAAACACACTTCTAAGGCAGAAATTATTTAGACATGCAAAGTTTGTTTCCCAAAAGGAAAGAGCTTTGTTGGGAGCGACTGCCCAGATCACATGATGCAACCTTTTGACAACTGAGTGTCTGCTGGAGACGGCTGTGAGAGATGACCTTTTGACCTAGGAAGGAATGCTGTGAAGGTGGGAATGTACTCTGAGCCTGGCCCAGGAGAGAACATGGAAAACAGCCCGAACTACTCCAATACAGGATCTAGCTTGGTTTTATCTTTGAATTTAGTATCAGCTGGTGAAAACTTAAGGGAATTTCCTACAATTATTCCAGACCTTTTCTATTATTCCCACTGTCTGAAGTAGAATAAAAAGCAAACAATATGAGTTATCCGATAAATGCATGTTGTAAATGACATGAGAAGTCAGCTGTGTTCATCCCGCTAGCTCATGGACTAGCACCCAGGTCTTGGACCTGTTTTCATTCTGGCAATTAAGCCTATGCACATTGGTTTAGTGGCCTTAGGTGGGGGTGGAGGTGGGGGAAAGAGAATGAGTCCATTGCTCTAAAAGCTTTCCCAGTAGTAATGATCTTCATAGAAACAAAAATCCATTGTGTAGAGCTGTAACCTGAGAAACTCTCTGTGATCCTGCTTGTTTTACTCACCAACATTGATCCCTAATACATGTGACCCTTTGAAAAGAAGCACCGTGTTGGTGATTCCTCTTATTACTAAATACCATTGTGTTCATAATGGCCATTTAAATATGATTACACTGCACACCCGGGTGGTTGATGGGCCTTCTCTAACTCTGTGAAGCCACCTGACCAGCACAGGACCCAGGCCTTAGCCTCTTGATCACTCTCTTTGCCCAATCTTCTATCGTTTCTTGATGTCCTCTATGAAAATGAACTAGGGAGCTTAGCATTGCTGAAAATAGGGTAGCACAAGTTCTATGTCAGGGTAGGGGGTAGGAGGACACAAGAAAGCCTGGCAAAGCCTTGAAGAAAATAGGTTACTTCATTTTATTATTTTTTTCCCAGTTCCACAATATGTCTGCATGCTTTAGCACTGATTTCTCAGCTAGTTGGGTCCCAGGAGGCCCCATTGAGCCCTGTACTGCTCAGGGAGTTGCAGCTGTATAAAATGGGGGAAAAAAATTGTAGTTTGTATGAATTGTTCTTTACCTTGGTTTGGGTTCAGAATGGCAGCTGCACTCCGACTTTGTGTGTGACAGCACAAAGGCCAGCAAAACTGAAAAGCAAGTCAGCAAGTAGAGAGACAAAAGCAACGATCAGCTAATACAGCTCCACATGGCCTGACTAATTTATGAGAAAAAACTGTTCTGTTCATTGGATCAGCACTCTGAGGAGGCAGGTGGAATTGCAGGAAGTTTTCATTGACTCTCCTGAGCAACTAAGGACGCCACGAGAGATTCTGCTCAGTTTGAACTTTATCAGGGTCTACGCTTAATCAATAGAGTATTGGAAAAAGAATTAATTACTAAAGCAGAATAAAACAGCTGCATTTTAAACTAAGGATCCATCAATTCAGTAATCTTCCGGTTACAGGCTAGGTGCCGTGAGGATTTGCCTCCATGTAATGAGGAACCCGGGGAGTTTCCTCATGAACAGGCTGGGAATTCACATTAGCCTGTTTCAGCTATTTGTCATTAGTACAACTCATTTCTCCTCTCCCGCACTACAACTTGTATTTTATGTACTGTGGAACCCACAAAATTCCCACATTCGCAAGAGGGAGGGCGTTGAGACGGAAATCATTGTCACCCTGAGAAAGAGTCTTAACCTAGCTCGGCCTCTTTATTCTGGAGCCTGGGGTGGGAGCAGTTGGGAGCTGGACCCTGCTCCATTGTGCTCAGGGTGGGGGTCAGGGCCCTGCCTGTTGAAGGCACACTGGCTTGAACCCAGCCTGGAAATGTTTCATCTATAATTTCCATAATGGTGGATTTCAAGGAGGGCTGAGGAGGGTTATGGGAGATGAATTAGGTTTTTAGTGAGCTCATTAGGAAGCCAAACAGAGTTGAGACGGCAAGGCGGTGAGCGGGGCTGTAATCAGTTCTGCTCGCTTTGTTCCTTGCCTTCGGGACATGTTTCGAAAAACTTCGTGGCGGGGGCTGCCCAGCCGGTGCTGAGCCCAGGCTGCCGTCCTGGTGGCTGACTTGTTGATTTGTAAACCTCTTAATTCATTTTTTTTGTTCAATTTAATCTTTTCTTTCTGAAGGAAAATTAGTTGAATGTTAGCCCTCTTTGCACTATTCACCTCTTAAATTATGCTCATTTTGAAGAGCTTGTTATGCCTGAATAAACATGAAATGACTTGGCATTTTCCCATCAGAGGCACACCCATTTTAACACCATGTATTTACCATTCCTGGAAATGTCTCATTAACTTCTGAAAATCTGCGAGCGTGATATTTTGGGCTACTGTAACACACCTCTTGGCAGTCACAGAAGGCAGTTTGGTTAATGCCTCATAATATCCATTTTTATTCTCAACATGAAGAAAGACTCTCTATAGAAAATTGATGCAGTTTGCTCTGCTAATTTTCATGCTCATTCCAATTAATTTAACATGACCCAGATTTTCTTCCTCGGGCTCATCCTGACTAATTAGTAAAGCAACACCTAGAACAAGTTATGTTTAATAACATTGAGGAACACTAGTTGTGAGTGATTTTGATGCTAATAAAGATATTCACTGATGGGACAGATATTTTATGTCAATTATGGTATGTAATTTAGAAGTCCCAATGTGCTGGTTGGAGTTGGAGTATAGAAAGGCCAGCAAATCACTACGGGAGATAATAGTGTTTTTAAGACTTCCACAGCACCTAAACAACCGCTGGGACCAATTGATTTATTATTATTATTATTTAATATTATATATGTTTTTTTTTTTTTTTGGTAGAACTAGCAGGATTGTTAATGGATTCCATTGTAATGAAAGGGGTGGGGCTGTTGTATTACAAACCTGACCCATACTCACCGGGCTGGGCTTTCAGAACTTACTGAACCTTGGCAGGAGAAGAAAAGCAATCAGGGGCATCAGAAAGCAGCGTTTGTTCACAGGGAAGGAGTGGTTTCCCCACCTCTGTGGTTGGAGTTCTTTTATCACATTTTTGTCAGTGAGATGAATCAATTGTACAGCTTACCACAAGACAGAGGTGGTGGTGGCTGCAGGGGGGCAGAGTCCAGTAATGTTGCTTAACCTGGCGGTGGTGAGGGCTCTCCATTTGCTCACAAGGAAGATAGTTAAACGTAAGGCTCTAGGAAAGAAAAAAACACAGAGAAGAATTATGTTGGGACTGAGAAGTAGATCAGTGGAAGAGCACATGCCTAGAAGGCTCAGGGTTCGATCCCCAACACCTAAAAAGAAAGAAAGAAAGAAAGTAAAAAAATTACAATTATTACCTTCTAAGCAACTATTTCTTCAGTTCCTGACACCTGCCAGGTATGTGCCAGGTACTGTCTTATATAGCATGTTATATGTACTAGAGTTTGTCCTCATTGTACTTCCGCTCATGGTCAAATGAAAATATCCTATCATCTTTTTCAATGGATCACAAAAACTTTGAGTGAAAGATTCAATAAGAAACGTCATGAAGTTTTATAGGTGGATGGAAAGTTTTGGACAGATGCTCTGCAGTGTCTCAGGAGTAGCCACTTAGGATTGCAGTCAATTGTAGTGTTTAAGCAGATGGGTACGGTTCCTCCCTCTCTCACTTATTACTCCTATGACCTTGGACAAATTGTTCAATCTCTCTAAGCCTCAGTTTCTTCATGTATAAAATGAAAACCCTGATAGAAAGGTGAGAATAAACAAGGTCATTCATATAAAGCGCTTAGCAGAGTATCTGAAAGACAGTAAGTGCTCAATGAATATTGTTTTGTACTAATACTGTGGTTATTATAGAAAGCATTTAAAGTGAAAACTTCAGAGGCATAAAACAGAATATATGCTCATCATTTCTCAATACTAATTACTGTTGTTGAAGTCTAAAGTTAGAAATGACAAGAATACTTTCTTATTCCAAATATTACAAACAGGCTTCTTTCCACATCCATCATTACAAATACATGTCTCCTGCTTCCTAATTGTTTATTGGTGAGTTTTTTATGTGCAAAGCCAATGGATTCTTACAGGTTAGAACTTCCATTATTAGTATTTATTTCCACTTTGCATCTTTTATCTATTCAATATGTAAAGAGAAAATGATTGAAAAAAATGTGTAAGAGTAAAGCTATACATAGTGATAATAAGCAAGTTGAAAAAATAGAAAAAGCAAAAGAAATACCGTGTAATGACTGATAGTGAAGCTAAAAATATTGCTTTATGAAATTACCAGTTTGGTAGATCAAAAATGGGCAGATATTAGTAATTTCAGATGGTTCAAACTAATAATATTCATAAACCACAAATAATGGAAAGTGGTTCAGGAAAGGCAGGAAGTCAGCAAAACATTAACCTCACTTGCCTTATCTGTTAAATGGGTATAATAATATATGGCCCTATCTCACTCATGTTATCTGTTCAGTGGGTATAATGAGGTATCGTAATCAGTTATTGAAACAGGTAATTTGAAAACTGGAAAATCATTTTGTAAATTTGAAGTGTTTTTTTAATTCAACATCACACATTTCTAGATTGCAACACAAATCTCACAGTAACTAATCCAGTAATTATTTTCCTGATGACTTATGGCTGATGAGCTCAGAACATCAACTTCACCTTCTACTAGAAAAACACATTAATCAACTGTAGAAAAGCTAGATTTTCATGATAATTCTATAGATATAAAATAATATTTTCAAAATGGATTAATTCTGTAGGTTATTAAACAGTACTTTCCACATTTTTGGTCACTTAAATAATAAAGCGCTGTTGGGATTTCCAAATTTGCTTAAGAATCTTTGAATCTTCACACATAGTATGACTCAGGATATAAATAGTTGAGGAAGTCATTACCAATTTTAGTAGTTCTTGATGTAAATCCGACAGTTATCATTTAAGAGTCCTTAGACCCTCTGTTAGGAATAGTTTTACAATTATGAAGTGAAGTTGGCCCCTCTTCAGTGATTACTGACTGATGGTAGAAATTGTGTTGTACTGGGTCAGCAGTGAATTCCTCACTCAAATGGTGTCGAGTCAGCTGGTTTTTAATTTGTTATCTTCTCAAGAGTGCATTCACCGACTTTATCACTGAGAAGAATGACTCCCTAGCCTAGTGTGATCAAGAGCCGGAAATGTGCTGCATCAGCATATGAAGGTTGGACTGTTCTTTGATTGGTGGCTCTTAGATCTGATCTTACAGGGAAGATGTCAGCTCTCTCATAGGCTGGGTTACCACAGGTGTATGAATAAACCTACCAGGGAGCATACCCTTCCCTTCCTTCCTGGGAAATAGTTGGACAACTTTTCCTCTCATACTAGACCCTGCCAAGTTCCTATTATGTTAGCCAACAGGACCTGAATCAGGTTCACATTGGTGCCCTCAAGTCTTTCTTCACAGGAGGGGATGGTGATGTGCTATGGCAAACAGAATTATTATGGCTTTCAGCTGTTTGCCTTTGGGGAATTTGAATGGCAATCAGGTGTGGTATTGTGTTGCTTTTGTGCCATTTCAATAGATGAGTTTTGGAAGAATTAGGAAAATGGTTTTTCTTAAGCAAATGCATTTTTCATCCAGTCGTGACTATTTTCATTTTTTTTTTTTCATGTGAATGGGATTTTAAAAGAAATGAAAGAAGGAAGAATAAAAGAAAAAATGAAACTAACCTTTATTGATTATCTAACATAAGCCAAATACCATACATCTCAAAAGTCAGATGAATCCCTTGGCCCCCACCAGGCATCAGTAAGGGACTGTGCTGCCAAGGTTTGAAGCCATAGGAACTGCTTCTCCCTACATGTTGCTTTTAAAAAATGTGAATTCTATCAGTTGATAATTCAAGATCTGACTGTGCTACCAACTGGACATGTGACTTTAGGCAAGTTTCTTAACCTGTCCGCTTTCGTTTTCTGCTTATGTTAAGGGATTACCATGCCAAATTCTGGCCTGTCATGCCCAGCACATACTAGCTACTCCACCAATATTAGTTCCCTTCTGTCTATATGGTAGATTCAGGGATTATCTGAATGTGTGGAGCTGGCTGCAGGGGTCAATATTAATTTTATATTCCCCATTCATTTTAATCTTAAAGGTTGTTAGCTTTTCATGAACAGTGTCATTTCCCTCTGAAATTGACTAAGATCTCCAGGACGGTGTGAGATCTTCATATGCTTAGGAGGAGTGGGTTAATGTTGAATTCTTATGAAGAGATTTTTAAGAAATTGTTTATTACATCAGGCAGTAGCACATGCCTCTAATCCCAACTACTCGGGAGACTGAGGCAGGAAGATCATAAGTTTGGGCAATTTAGCAAGATCGTATTTCAAAATTTTTTAAAAAGTGTGTGTGTGAGGGGGAACCAGGGATGTAGCTCAGTGGTAGAGCGCCCCTGGGCTCAATCTTTAGTACCCCAAACACTCAAAAAAAAAAAAAAAAAAGTTTATTAAGAGTTATTTTATGACCCTGTAAAATTATTATTGGTATTTTTCTGTAACTTGACTAGTTGTCTGTTATGTATCTAATAAAGAGGTTTGGTCACTGGGGAAAAATAATTCTCAGCAAAATCTGCAACATTCATTTTGGCCATTCTCTTTACATCTTTATGAAGCTAAAAAATCATATAAATCAACAAACAGATTTATAAATATCATATTGGGCTCTCTCCATAGCATCTTACCGATGCTGCTGCAGTCATTGTGTCCTTTCAGAACATCATTCAATAAGCTGGAGAATTCCCCCTTCCACCTCTCTGTACTGTGTACTTCTCACTAAACTCTGTTTCATGCCAAATACCAGATTCATGGAGATTTACTATAGTTTGCTTAACATTATTTGTATCAACTTTATTGGGGCATAATTTCCATACAAAAACTTTACCCATTTAATGTGGACAATTTTTTTTTATTCTCAATAAACTGATCTACAGATTTAATTCAATTTCTATGAAAAGTCTACCAAGATTTGTATGTAATATTGACAAACCTATCCTAAAATATATATGGAAAGTTAAAGGAACTACAAATGCTAAATCAGTTTTAAATAAGAATAGAGAGAAACTATCTTACTCAGTTTGAACTATCTTACTCAGGCACAGCAATTAATAGGTAGGAACAAGAAAATGTCCACAAGTTAGACTTTTTTTTTTTTGGTACTGAACTCAGAGACGCTTAACCACTGAGCCACATCCCCAGCCCTTTTTATATTTTATTTAGAGACAGGGTGTCACTGAGTTATTTAGGGCCTCCCTAAGTTGTTGAGGCTGCCTTTCAACTCACGATCCTCCTGCCTCAGCCTCCCAAGCTGCCTCCTGCCTGGGATTACAGGCATGCACCACCAAGCCCAGTTCCACAAGTTAGATTTTTAAAACTATATGAAGAACCAGGAGAAATGGCACATGCTAGTAATCCCAGCTACTGGGATCCAGGAGGATCACAAGTTGAAGGCCATCCTAGGCAACTTACAAACCCCTAACATGAAACTTTAAAAAAAGAAAGGAAGAAAAAGAAAGAAAGGAAAAAAAAAAGGGATCTGAGGGTAACTTCATGGTAGAGCACTTGCCTAACATATGTGAGGCCCTGGAACTGATACCTAGAACCAAACCCCACAAGATAAAACGAAAAACACATGTTTGTCTTTTTTTAAAAAAAGAGTCAACTTTTAATAGTTTTAACAGCTACAATAGCCCATTCATATGTGCATTCTTATTGCCCTAAATGCAAAATAAAGTGGGCAATTTATTGAGCTTTAATGTATACATTCATGAGGCCAGTGCCATATTAAGGTACTGGATGGCTCAATCGCTGCCCAAAAGTTTCCTTATACTTTTTAGCCCATCCTCTATCCTTCCCTCTGCATGTGTCTTCAGGCAACCTCTGATAGGCTTTTAGTCATTAAGCATTTATTTGCATTTTCTAGAACTTAATACATTTGGAATCATGCAGTATGTAGTCTTTTGTGTTTGATATCTTTCACTTAGCAGTATGATTTTCAGATGTAATATGATGTATGTTTCAGTGTTTTATCCTTTCTGCTGCTGCGTAGTATTTCGGTATATGAGTACACCATATTTTGTGTATTCATTCTAATTTTTTTATTTTAAGAAAGGAAATAACTGGCACTTACTGGTGCTCTTCCACTGTGTCAGGCTCTATGTGACACTGTATGTCATGTGAAAGGTTCTTGAATTTGCTGAAGGGGAGAGCACCTGGAAGAAAGCAGGGATTTAATTAAAAAATAGCTCTTACTCTTATCCTTTCATTTAATTTTCACAATTAATCTGTCAGATATACGTAATTTTTCCCAGCTCATAGAAGAGGAAACTGAGGTTCACAAGATTACTGTCTTAACCAAATTTACACTCACCTGGTAAGAAGTAGATCTGGAAATTGAATCCAAAACCTGTTTTATATCTTATTTCCATTGCATCAACTATTTTTTTCACAAGGGTATGTGCCTCTGTGTTTATTGGGGAGGGGGTGGAGGGACAAAGCAGAGGGACAAGGACTATGCAGAAGTGAGCCTCCAATATGCAAACAAAGCAGTATTGCTGCCCAAAGATGTAGAATAATGTCAGAAATTTAGAAAAACAAGGATGAACCAAATATGTAGGGCAGTGTTCCAAATGCAGGGCCCCTCTATTGTTCATTGTTCCGTTTCAATAAAGTTGCTTCTTCCCTAGAGTATGTCTTACAAGTTAATGCCCTTGGAATTTATGACATTATCAACTCTTAGAGACCAACATTCTAGATAGCTTATCTTTCCAAATTTTAGATATAAACCCATAAAGCTCATAAGAATATTCAGAGAAGTGGGTCATCTGTGTATGTATTCATTAAAAGCTTAGGCACACACTATACCCATAATGTTATACTAAGTTCTATAATGACAGGAAAAAATAAGAGACGTGGTTCTTGACTTTAAAGAAACTTACTTTAATTGGGTAGAAGAAATGTGGGAGTGGTGTGTGTGTGTGTGTGTGTATAGTGCATCTTGGAAGTCTTCTAGAATTATTCTGAATGTTAAAGTAAGCCTTGAAAGAGTAAATAATTGAGACTAGGGTTCTGCTATGAGATGGTAGAATTGAGGGTGGAGAAGGGTCATCTTAGATTTAAGGTTACTCCATTTTTCATTATGCATATCTCTATGACATAAACAACATAAAGCCCACCCTAAATGTTTTAAGCACATAATTTGCCCATATGCAAGGTGCTAAGATACCCTTAGTAAGTGGCCTTGAAATCACATTGTTGTGAAGCAGTGAAGCAGTTCAGAAAAGATTATGGAGCCCTTCAGGTTCAGCTCCTAGGTTTTCTTTTTCTTTCAGCATACTTCTTTGTATTGGGAGGACGCAATCTCCTCCTCCTCCTCTTCTTCTTCTCCTCCCTCTTCTTTTTAATATAATAGCTTTTTTGAGATGTAATTCACATACTCTACAAATCACTCATGTAAAATGAATTACTCAATGTTTGTTAGTATATGTAATGAAGTTATGCAGAATATTTTCCCCACCCCAAAAGACATCTCATATGTGTTAATGGTCATTTTCTATTTAAAGTCCATTTAATAGGTTCTGTGTCTGTAGTTCTTCAGAACATAAGACTGTATGAAGAGTAGGCAGCTTGTACTTTCTTACATTATTCTTACTACACAGAATACATTTATTTCCCTGGGGCTATTACATACATCATGGATATCCATTTGTATTATGTTGCAAAACATACTTGCTTGTTCTAAAATCATAGCACTATATTTATTTAAAGCCGTAATCATAAATGGAATGCCTGAATGTATATTTGCTACTTTTAAGATGTTGTGATTTAATTACTAACCTCTTAAAATTTCAGAGTTTGGTTAGAAAACTCTGTTGTATGAAAATGTTCTTTGAGAAAATATACAAATTATAATTGTCTAGTAGTTAACAAACATCCTCCAAACCTGAAGTGATAGTGATTTAAAAAGTCCTCACCTGAAACTAGTCATCGGCTTCACAAAACCACATAGTTCTGCCACAGGTAGCTCTGACTAGCATCCTAAAAGCTTTCCACAGGGAATGTTGAGAGATGTCTCAATCTAGTTGTCTTAGTAAACATTGTTATTATGGAAATGGCTATCTTTTCTCTTGACATGAGGTTCACTGTGGGTTTTAAAAAATGTATCATTTAACAATGTTAGTTTCAAAGTTATACTTTTATTCAAATATTCCATTATTTTCATTTTATAATAATTAGTAAAGTGGAAGAGATATTAAAAATGACTTTTTGTTTTTGTTCCTTGAACTGATATCTGCTGATGTAAATTCACAGAAATACATGATCTTAAGAATTCAAACTCATCAACTATATTATTAAAAAGTCCCTTTTTGTTTTAGATAGCAAATATGATAATGAAGCAAGGACTCCAAAAATGGAATGAAATAATTTCCACTACAGATAGAACTTTTCTTTTTTACTATTTCTTCAAAGAAATTTTATTATTGATTGATATTTGGTTGATATTTGATGTTTAACTTAATATTATAATATGCTGAAGGGATAAGGTATAAAATTCTGTAATTAATTGATAAAAAGAGAATATTATTGTCAGTGTATACAGTTTTGATGTAGTTAAAACACTCTTGGGGCCAGAATAATTGTCATCTAGTGTTAGTATAAAATGTCAAAAATATATTTTATATTAATGACCTTCTGTGGGAAATTCTTTTTGCAAATATAAAGGCCATATCTTTCCTTGAAAGACCTGTTGATTCAGAGATGTTAGCCAGCTATCTTTACTAAAACACTTTACGATGCTAAATATAGCCCACTTCAGTTAAATATGGGTATTTTAAAAAAGAAAATCCCAGTTAGACTGCAACAGAAGGACATTTTGTGTGACAATATTTTGCATGATTAAAAATTTAAACAGAATAACAGCTATTTATATTTACAGTTACATGAGAGTAATTACTAAAGCAGACAAAATACTTAGAGCATAATTTAATAATGTTTTCCTCTAGCAAAGGTGCCAAAATTGTTATTTGCATAATTTTCACAATTTGTACTGAAACATAACTAAGGGAAATTGGGAAGCTATCTCTCCCTAAGCACCTTTCTTCTTCTGTAGGAGAGGCAACACCCCAATTTCATATAAATTTCCATAAACACCATGAACCTCATGTCAGATTGTTAAGTGAAAGAGATGTGTTCCATTCATGCTTTCTCTTTTGGGGTCTTTATTTCAATGGCCAGCCTCAGCCCAACTTCAAGGCTCCTTGTTATAACATTTGCTGGCTCAAACATTAACCTCCTGAGAGGAACATTCTGGGCTGTTGGTAACTTGATCAGCTTGGTCTTCTCTGGGTCTCTCTCTCTCTTTCTGGTTCTTTGTATCACAGGAGGGAGATGATGGTATCTGGCACATTCCTAGGATGACTTGAAGATAGCAGCCTTCTGTGTTTAGGTCTGAAAGATTGTGAACTCTGTTAGCTGAAATGCCACTCTAGGGAAGTGAACAGAACATTAAAAAAGCTTTAGCTGTAGGTGCAAGTAGAGTCAAATTTGAGAGCTGGGACTTGAGTGGACATTTGTCCCTGCTTTCTACCTTAATAAAATCTGAGTGTTAACTGTGGAAAAGGGCATTCGAGAGATCACTAAAAATGAATCATTAGAGTGCCCAGAAGAGCTTTATTATGATGTACTGTGAATAACTTCAGAACATACTCTGTACTTTTATATGTGCTTATCAGGTAACTGAGTAACAAGTACATTCTTTTATCCTGCACCACAGAGATTAAGCAATCTACTGAATTATAATGGCAGAGGAATATACTTTTCTACTGGATTCAGTCAGTATCCTTTAGAGGATTCTGTGGGAGCCTTAGAATAGATTTCTTTTCTTAAAATATTTTAAAATTTGTAAGTGAACTCTGTGTGTGTGTGTGTGTGTGCGCGCGCGCGCATGTGTGTGCATTTTAAAGAACAATGAATGAAATATATATATTTCAAATGAGAAAAGTCAAATTAAGTGAAGACTAAGCTAAGAGTGTTGTAAGCTTTCGTTTACTTCTGCTATAAAGGATTAGAGAGTTCCAGTCAATAAACAAAGCCATTTTATGGCTCCTAACGGGTAAATTGAGGGGACTGATTTGGTCAAGGACCAGTATGAGGATGTTTCTGTTCAACAGTTAACAGGATTCAACATGATATGGAAAATACAGGCGTGCAAAACTATACTACGACACTCACGTTGCCAGCTAAAGCCTAAAACACAGCCACATTTACATATGTGTCCATCTGTCTGTTTTTACACTTTATTTTTCCAACCAGTGGGTGAAGTGGTTTTCATCCAAGCTGCAGTATGAATTTTTTTCCTCACCCACCACTTTCCATTATATCATATAGATGCATATTTTAAAGTGCATGTTATTTGTCTCTGGGCGCACTTTTGCACAGCCTTGGCTGGATTTCTATTTCTCTTCTGGAAGGTTAGCCCATCTCCGCAGGCCTATCCGCCTTGCAGCTGCCTGCACCAGCCAGTTTGTCTGGGGATCACTCAGCGAGCAGTTTGTCACCTTCTCCAGGTTGCAGAAACCGCCCCTCCTCCCCATTGCAAGCCAGGGTGCCGCTGCCACGGCCACAATCCAGGGCCGAGCTGGTGAGAATGGAAGTGCTTTCGGTCTCTTCAGTGGAGAGCCTGCGTAAATCCTGTGTAAATAGAGGGAGGATAACAAAGAATGAGCCCCTGCAGCTCTGAGCATTTGGAGCCATTTGGGGCTGAATTTGCTAAATGCTGCTTATACCGCCTGAAAAGTTGAAGAGAAAGGAGCATAAAATCCCCTCCTTTTTTCCCTTTCTGCTCATACCCCGGGGGGAGGGTGTTCAGGACGAGGGAAGCCCGAGGTAAGCCGATGAAGACTTGTTTTTTCAATGCTCTTTTGAGTGTGAAAAAGGTGGCCTGGGTCACTGTCCTCTCTTTAATGTCAGAAAACCCACACAGTTAGTAAATGTTGCATGTAAACGAAAGCATTTCATCTCCTCTGCTTCCCTCCATGCTCGTGGGCCATGACTAGTCACTTGAAAAATCACAGAAAAATTTCACTTTAACATGTCCAGACAGTTAGGCACAGCAGGAGAGTAAAAGAGATCAGTAATTAGCAGGTCTCACTGCTGGCCCCTCACTCTCCCCGAGTTTCTGGGTCTACCGCTCTGCACCCCCCACCCCCACCACCACCACTCAACTGATCTGATGTGAAAAAAAGCAAATTACTTGTGGAAAAAGATTTATTTTGCTGATGGTTCTTGGAAAGCAAGTTTTGCAAGGCTATATTCTGAAAGAACCTGGTAGAAGCTGCTGTTGCTGCTGCTCCTCTTCTTCCTTGTCTTCCTCCTCCTTTCTCATTCGAAATCTTGATGCAGATTTCTCAGTGGGATGTCCTAAATTAAACTCCTGAAGGTACTCCCTGTCAACCACTGCAGGAAAATGCCTTTTGACTCTTAGTGCATTTTAATCCTGTTGTCCAAGTACTATATTAAGAATAAAGAAATGATGAAAGAAAACTAGTCCACAAAGTGCAGTTCCCTGGCTATATTTTACTTTGTTTTTAAATGTAATGATTTCTAATAACCCAGAGAGCCTAGGCAATGGGTAGCTCCCTTTCTCCCAGCACTGTCTTTCCAATGGTCAGATTTGAGATGGAGCACCATTTTCACAAACAATAGGTGACACGTGTCTCAGATGTCTCTGAGGAGGACCATGAATATTTGTGCACAATGAAACACTGAGCATGGTATGACCCAGTGCCCACAGGGCAGGGAGAACAGAGGGAGGAAGCCCAAGGCCTGGTGACTACTGAAGCCAGGGAATCTCTTTCACAGGCACTTTCTTCAAAGCAGCTGAAAGTCTCTTGAGGTCCTAAAAATGTGACCAGAGGCTCCTGCTACCAATTTGTTCATTCCACTGACATTTGAGTATTTACTCTGTCAGGAATTGGGATCAGAAATGAGGAAGACACAGATTCTGCCTTGCAAGCTCACAGACAAATTAGTGAATGGACAAATTAAAACAAAAACACAAGAGAAGTAAGAACAAACTGCTGAAGAAGTAGAGTATAGCACACTAACTCTTAGTGGGAACTAGGGAAAGCTTCATAAAGGAGATCCCTTTTTTTCACTGGGTTTTGAAGGCTTAATAGAAGTTTCCTGGTGAAGAAGAATGAAAAGGGGGTGGGGGAAAGAAAAATAAAGGGCATTCCAGGCCAATAGGAAGGATTTAAACATGGAGTCTTGAAAGATTCCTGACTCAGAAAACATCTTTAAAATTCAGCAGATATTGTGATTCAAAATATTATTATTCAAAACAATATTTAATATAAGCTTTAGATCTAGAGAAAAAAATGACTCTATAGGTAGTGAATACTCTTGTCTGTTTAAAAATATGTACCTGCTTATTTGTTGGTTCATACTTATTTATAAATGTACTCTCAATGTCTCTTCGGGACATAAATGTAAATACCTGGGGACCCTCCTGTGGGGTTTATTTCTTTAGTGCTGAGGGGTAATCCAGAGGCTAGCTTCAGCCTCCACATCATCCTGTCCTTCTGGTAGTTTAAGGATGAGGGCAGAGGATGTGAGCATGGGCTTCATGCCACTTCTGTATGACCTTTGACAAGTTTCTAAAGTTCTCAAATCTCGGCCTTCCTATCTGTATAATGGAGTCAATGCCAGCAATCCTTTCATTCATTTGTTGTGAAGATGCAGTTGGGATGGGAACAATGTAAGTGCCGGTGACTGTTACTTGTGGTCCCGATGGGAATGAAAGTGACAACAGTGTCAATAAAGAAAGTAGACAGTATTCTGGATGTTCTCAAGGTCGAGAACAGATGTCAAAAATACCTACTTAACATTAAGTAAAAACATTTTAGGAGCTGTATAAATTTCTGGATGTATGTGCAAGTTTATGTGACCATAGGTAAAAATATTCAGTTTATCTACACACATTTTAACACTTGTATACAAATGGATGAGGTTTTTTAAAAAGCCACAATTTTATTTGTATGTGTAGGTTTATAATCACTTATAACATATATAAATGTCTACATGTTCTTGAATATACCTAATTCCTGAAAGTGAGTTATTTGGAAGGTATTGATGTCTATTTATGAAATTAGTAGATTTAAATTGCATAAAATGAAAGTAATAATGAATATAATGGTTTTTTATTGCTCAAAAAAGAGAAGGAGAAAAACCTTGCTCTTCTAGGTCATTCTTAATTTATTGAGCCTATATTTTGTATGAATGTATTGAACTATTAAACTTAGTCCCAAACAAGAAGTGGTGATTAAATAATGCACCACCAGCTTACCCAAAGGAAGTACAAATACTACTAACCAAAATTTTTATTTTTATTTTTATTTTTTGGCACCAGGGATTAAACTCAGGTGTGCTTTGCCCCTGAGCAACCCCAGCCCTTGTTATTATTATTGTTTTTCTAAAAATTTTTATACAGGTTCTTGCTAAGTTGCTTAGGACCTCACTAAATTGCTGAGACTGGCTTTGAACTCCCAATCCTCCTGCCTCAGCCTCCAGAGCTACTGGGTTTACTGACCTGTGCTACCATGCCAGATCCAAAATAAATTTTATTTGTCCTAATTATTTCTCCCAAGATATGTGACTGAGATGCTAGTTTTAGATGGTTATTTGACAGCATGCCAAATGTCATAGAAACATTATCCTATATTTTAAAAAGTGACTTTAAGGGAAAGAGATGTATTATTTTAATCACAGTTCTAAGAAGTATTTAATAGTACTGCAAGTGATGGCATCAAATCTCATGAGAGGCTGACTGTATGGATAGGAGGTTTTCAAATTTGTAGTGTCTCTGGGCTCTGGGGTTAGACTGGTGCTGTCTGTATCAAGGTCTCTACTTGGACCATGATAAGCCAATTAAAAAAAATCCTAGTACCAAAGATTCTTGCTGTACTGACTATATTTAAAACCCTTGCAATCCCTGGATGGCTTTGGGAAGAGGGTATGTGCATTATCTGAGGCCAAGCTGGACCAGTTCTCGCTCAGTCCCAACCTCTGGACTCTAAAACTAATCTCTTTTCTGCATCTAGACTTTTCCCTTCAGAATTGGCCTTGTGCAGATCTGTCATTGATAAGAAGGTTCAGACAAGCTAATGCTTTGAAAAGTAAGACAATTTGCAATGTTTCTGGGAATACCAGTGGTAGTTGACTAGACTTGAAGTTGCTTTGCCTAGGTTCCATTTTATCCTTAACCACATGTAGCTATGCAATCTTGGGCAAAGACTGACCATTCTAGCCTCAGATGTCTCATTGCAAATGTTTGTTTTTTAGGGGATGGGTGAGTAGGAGTTGGACTAGGACCATCGGGGTTGTTGTGTTTTGTTTCTGAGGGACACTGAGAGTTTCATTTTCCTGTGGTATAGACTCAGCATAGCACCCCCTGCTTTTATCATCTCTTTATTCCAAACTGTGAGATGGATGTCTACGATACAGACAGACTTTTGACCTAAGAGATTAAGACACTATGCCAACGGAAGGAAGTGATGTCTTTTGTCTGGGTAGTTTTTATGTCCAAGAATTTTATGGGTGGGAATGTCTACATTAGGATCATCTGCTGATCTTCTTGTAATGTACCCATATCCTACTTGATATTCTAGATACACAGTTTTGCTTATGAATTTTGTCTTCTCCTGGATGACAGTGGTATCCTAAGGTTTAGCTTCCTGTATCTAGACTCTCAGCATTGCTCTTTTAAGAGGTGTATACTTGAGGTACTTAGCAGAGGAATACCCTGCTCAGTCATGGGAAGTATGTGTAACTTCATCCAGAGCATGAGTGTAAATCCAGCTAGAGATGCTCTCAAAATTCTTTGGAGTCTTAAAATAGGAGAAGGGTGCAGAGATTAGATTGAGGTCTTCAGACAACAAGGGGTAGCAAACTAAGGGGATTGTCTCTACTGCCCACAATGGGTCCTCCAGCTGACGTGGGCATTACAACCACCTGGAGGGCTTATTGATGCTCAAATTATTGGATTCTGTACCTTGCATTTCAGACTTAGTGGACCTGGGGTAGGCCCGATAGTTTGCATTTCTCATAATCTCTTAGCTGGTGCTGAAGCAACTTAGTTGGTCCTCATTTTGAGAAACCAGTGTCCTTACAGCTTCTTTGGTTCTCTTTAACCTTCACCACCAGAAGACTAGGATGGGGTTGTGAGATGATGGCCAGTGTATTACATGGGGTTGCAGTTCTGATGATGGTCAGAATGCCATAACTTTCCTACAGGGAACAAGGCCCAGGCCAGATTATAGTCATTTCCTGCTCATGGGAGGAAAGTAGAATTTTAACTACTTACTGTTCCTGAGGTTGTGTCCATTTCAAGTTAGGTCATCTGGTTGGGTGGCTTCCAAAGAACCAGCATCACACTGATAGCAGAAGCACACACAAGGAATTTGTTAAAAGTACCAGTTCTTGGTCCCTGCCCTGGGATATTTTGACTCAGTGAGTCTGGGGTGAGTCCTTGGAACCTGTGCTTTTAACAATCTCACCCTTATAATTTGATCCATCAAATTTATTTGTCCAAAGGATTCCTTCTCATGGTCACACAAATGTTCACTAGTGCACATCTGTTTTAAGTATCTTTCCCAAAATGCAGAGTGTTCCCTTGGTTAGGGGATTAGCAATCTTTTAAAGGAAGCACACCCAGTCTTTCTTTCTTTTCTTTCTTTTTTTTTTTTTTTTTTTGGTATGGGCATTGAACCCAGGGGTGCTTAACCACTGAGCCACATCCCCAGGCCTTTTTTATATTTTATTTTGAGACAGTGTCTTGGTAAGTTGCTTAGAGCTTCACTAAATTGCTGAGGCTGTTTTTGAACTCGAAATCCTCCTGTCTCAGCCTGCTGAGCAGCTGGGATTACAGGCCTGCACTGCCACACCTGGTACACCCTGCCTTTCTTGGTTTAAAATTTTCAACATCAGAGATGGCAGTGCTGGTAGAATGGGGCCTGTAGTTTAGTTCATCCAACAGGCTTTTATAGGCACTTAGGTCTTCTAAGCACCGTTCCTGTGTACACACAAGTGACCAACCCCACCACTGCAGAGGAACCAGCTTTCGATAGCCCCGTGTTGCAATCATCTCCACAGGACATCACTGTGTATCTGCTCTGGAAAGGCATGGGGGTGTGCTCTTGGGATAAAAAGATAAGCAAGAGATAGTTTTTGCCCTCAAGGAGTCCACAATTTTGAAATCTAATTTCAGATGGTGAGATATGTGCTATCAGCTTACATATGTCCTTTGGCACATGCAACTGTGCTAGTATACACACCTTTAGCACATGAACTGGTTTGGCACAATGTGCAAGGGATTGCCAATCATCCTACACACACACACACACACACACACACACACACACAGAGTTGGGGGCAAAAAACCCCCAATATCTTCTTTAATAGCTACTAACTCTAGCATCGTCTGCAAAATTTTATTTTAGACTGCAAAACATAGTTTCCTTTCAAATTTTCCATTATGCTGTTGTTGGTACTCTATTCTGGAGTTGGTTTACAGTCCAATGGAGGAAAAAAACGATGGTATTTTTTTTGTATTAGAAGAGGAAAATCCCTCTTTTTTATAGAGGTATAAACACTATATTAAAAGTCTTTATTATGAATAAAAAGCCAAACATATTTGGTTTATAATTATTTGTTAAATGAAATCTAAATTCATATATTTCATAACATTTATATAAAATGGATGCTTTACATTAAAATTCATGTAATGCTACCATTTCTCCAATTTGTCAGTCACCATCAAAGGATGCTCAAGCTAGTTATGTTTTTTTTTTTTTTTTTGAGCTAAATATAGTGAATCATATAGTTTGAAGGCATTATCAGATCTCTTTGCTTTTAAACAAGAGAAAGTGCTCTGTGGAAATTGTGTCTCTCATTTTTAAGGTCATTGATTGGGTTAAAAAGGCAAATGCCTTTTTTCGTTGAACTTCCTTCAATTAAGCCATTAACCTTTTAAAATAAGTGTATTCAAAAATCTATCAAAAAAAGCTAAATGAGATTTTAACAAAATCCTGACAATTTCAGCTTAAACATATACACAGAAACCATATGTGCTTAGGAAGAAATATATACACACAGGCATTGTTTACAGAGTGTGTTTTTATATTTGGAAGACACTGAAGGAAGAGTTATTCCATACATACATTATCTGAAATGTACATTCAGATAGCCCACATAGATTTTACATGAAGAGACAGGGATATCTCTATCCACAGTAAGTAGAGAGACAGACAGACAGACAGACTTCAAACTTGCACTTGCAGTGTGGGTTTTTTTTTTTTTCCTCATCTCCGGGTACTGCTTTTCAAAATTGCCTCGGGCTACAGAACAGCACCTCAGATCCCCAAGGCCCACTGCCTGGCTCCTAATAGCCACTCTCCATCTGTGTCACATGAACAGCTGATGAGATCGCTCCAGTGTCTGTATTTTGGAGAGCACATCCACCCAGGTTAAAATGCTAGGGTTGCCAAGGAGCAGTCAGAAGCCATTAGTGTGGGTGAGAATTTGCCTTGCAGCAGTTCCTTGGCATGGTGGAAAGCGTGTGCACGCGTCCCTGCGTGAGCCTGTGTGTGTGTGTGTGTGTTTGTGTTCTGGTGCAGGCGACCCCCTGGTATACGTGGGTGTGCAGGAGGGGAGGCAGATGAAGACTGGACTCTATATATCCAGTATTTGGAAAGTCAAATGCCTTTTGTTTCCCTGTGCACTGATTTGTGCTTTCACTATTTGGGGTTTCTTTTTCTCTCCCTCTTTTTTTTTTTTTTTTTTTTTTTTTTTGTCATAACAGAAGGCAAAGAAAAAGAGAACAGCAACTTCGGGGTCATGCTCTAGTGTTTGGGCAGATGGAAGGGAGCTGCTTTGCCTTGGGGCAGGGTGGTTGTAATGAAGTGGCCTGTCAGTCTGTAAATAGTGAGGGTCATCTCTTCCATGTGATGGAGGGTATCGCATTGCAGTGAAAATGGAAATGTCAATAAAATTAATCTGCCAGCTCTTTGCTGTGGTTTTTCTGCTTCTCTGGTCAGAGAAGGTTGAGGGTGTTTTCTGTGAGAAAGGAAAAGAACAGGTACAGGGAAGCCCACAGAGCAGACCCAGAAGTTAGAAGGCCAGTGACCCAGTGGGCAGGAAGTCTGTGTTGTAGCACAGTCCGGGAGTTGGGAGCAGGTCTGGCAATGAGCTGGTGGATCTATAGCATTCCTCGGGAAGCTCCAGAGCGTCCAGCTCAGGCTACATTGAGCACAGAGTTTATTGTTTTAGGCTTTCTTGGACAAGGTTTTTACTTAGCATGGGATTTATGGCATTTACTGCTAATGAATGTCTATTCTTAAATTACAAAAACCCCCACCTCAGCGCAATTCCCAGATGTCCTTCCAGGACCCTGGCTTCTTAAACACCAGCAGGGAGCATAAACTCTCCACTTCTCTGTTTTCCTCTTTCGTGTGGCTCCAGGCTAATGATGTGCAAGGAAAACACAGCCATCTATAAAGCCCCAGTGCTGTCCCCGTATTCTTCATTTATTTTGCATTTGATTATGCCACAAGTCGGATCTTGTTTCTTTCCTTTTTTTAAAGTTATTAGTTCAAATATTAATGTAGGGATATGGCATATATTGCTGCTCTTGATTGATGCCTTCCCAAAAACAGGAAGACGTGCTCGTATGAATTTTAAGAAAGTAGGGGTCCTGCAATGCCTTGCCAGAAGAGTTTTTCAGATACATAATTTAGATGCCCTCCAGGCAGGCTTTCAAGGCATTTTTGCCGGAGGGCAAGAAAAAATAACTATGACTGTTAAAAGTAAATGATTTTTGCTAATGCACAATTAATGCCAGAGAAAAGCACAGAAGAGAAAGATGTTGATAGAAACTTCTGATTAAGTGAGCACCCTACCTTGATGTGTATCTTTTTTCCCCCTCATGATAATGATCAGTGGTGCAGAGAGCTAAAAGTTTTCATGTCATGCAAATGCCTAGTGCAGGGTCATATGAGGAGTGTGCAAATGTGCATGCTTAGGAGGTGACAGTTCTAGGAGGGGCTGAGCAGGCAGTGCGTTATGTGCAATCAACAGTGACACAGTTACTGTCACCTATGCAGGCAGCCTAGAATATATAGACTACAGAACATTTAACTTGATTACCCTACAGTATGTGTTCACTCTGGGCATGGGGATGCATTTCCACCGAATGGGTTTTCTGATGGCGGTTTTTCCACATTGGATTCCATAATTGACAAAGAGCTACTGCACTGTGTCAAGCACACAATTATAATTGAATTAATGATATGGGCGAGTGTGAGACACACAAAATTAACATTTGAAGAGGCCTGGTTTAATTTTGTCTTTTACATATTTGTGTCTCCAATTATACTTTAATGAAAGAGAATATACCCGCTTAATGGATTTCTTTCAACAAGCTTAGCTGAGCTCGTCATTAGCGGCACATTGTTGTTGGCACTCTTACTACGTTTTCTCTAATGCGTTTTCATTTCTTCCTACTAGGGGACGGTTTAGACAACAGTGTAGCCTCACCTGGTACGGGTGACGATGACGATCCAGACAAGGACAAAAAACGCCAGAAGAAAAGAGGCATTTTCCCCAAAGTAGCAACAAATATCATGAGAGCGTGGCTCTTCCAGCATCTCACAGTAAGTCAAGATGAAAGAGAGAACAAAGTTTTTGTCGTTTTGCTAAGTTCTTCTAGCGAAGTATATGATTGGTTTAAAAATTGAGTGCCTGTTTTTCTTGAAATCTGATGACCAACTGAACAGTTAAGGTGTTATCAATATTACCATGCAGAGAGCACCATCTAATAGGTATCGGGGGTTTTGTTTTAAAAGGCCACCAGTGGACCTTACTCAAAGTGGTCAGGGGTCCTAAACAGTATATAGGAGTAAATTTGTTCTTTATACTGAGACATATGAGAGAAACCTCAGAAAATGCAACCACAATCAAGGGAAATGTCTGGAAGGAGCTCACAAATCCATAAACATTGCTGATTATTAACAAAAGCTGTCTCCTCCAGGAGGCAAAAAGAAAAAAAAAAAAAATAGCATCTTGCCACATGCATGTCCAAGCTCACAGTATCAGGTGCAGCTTTCCTTGCTGAAGTACTTTACAAACATGCCGTGTATTTATATAACAAATGCTGAAGGGTTATAGGCACTATAATGCCTTTGTTTGTAAGGTGGAAATTAAAGATTTCTTTTTTGTTGTTCATGTCCATTATCTTAAGAGCTAACCCTGTTCACTTCTGGGAGAGGATTAACTATGTGCAACACTTTTAAAGTAACAATTTATCTTTATCCTCCTGTTTGCAATAGGTTTTATGTGTCAGTATATACTGTTGACTCTTAAGACTCTCGTGACAAAAAAATGACAATATACTTTTACAGAGGAACTAGGAATGCTTACATTTTATTGTCCACTTGGAAATTCTGAGAAAATGGTAAAAATTTCAGAGGATGCTTCTTGACATAATATTGTTTTCAGACCATTCTGTTTAGGCTAATGCTTAAAAACAGAGGAGCGCGTTGGAAGCTGAAGGTCTTCTTTGATTATCCAACTTGTGTGTCGCCATGCTGAATGACATTAGTTACAGTGTCATGGGTCCAGGACAAGGTTCCACTTTTATTTATGATGGTGGCTGCTGATCTGCTCTTCTCACAGAGCTGCAGAGGGCAAGGGGTGGTGTGGTGGTAGGGAGGGAAAAGTGATAGATTCACATTCCTAAATCGGCCATTTTGATGTAAGGACATTAGTAGCAAACTAAGGTGTATCGATCTGGCCCGTGGTGTCAGGATTAGCTGGGGGAACCAACGAGGCTGCCGTGGTAGTGGTTATTCTTGCCTTGCAGCTATGGCCATTTCAAAGGTCAGGGCCCTGCACGACTCGGCTCAGAGGAATTAGACAGAACATGCGGTCTCTGGGCTGATTACTTAACCAAAGACAAAATAATGAGTCCTAAGCAAATACTGACTAATTGAAAGGGCTGTAAATCCATTACATATTGGTCAGGGATAATCAGGAGTATTTAATCACTTTTATCTATTCAGGAGCACTGAAGCTGCAACAGCAAAGCCCTGAACCTTGCCATGTGGTTATTATTCTCATCATTATCAAAATTACTTCACAGCTGTTCTTTGCTACATCACCTCAGCTGGAGATTTACTAACCTGTAAAATGTTTTTAATTTGGAAGTCGAGTGAGTGTGAGGGGAGGATTTTCTCATTTTTAACCCGAGGTTTGTTTGGTTAGAGTTGCAACTAATACAGACAGGGTAGCCGCCTACGGCAGGCGGGCTGCCTTCTCCTGACCAACTCACCTGACTGGTTCCTCCCCATCTTCTATCATGCTCCGCCTTTCCTGATTTAAAATAAAGACTTGGACACTTGCTTTTCCAATCAAACACCTGCATGTGTTCTCAGCCTCTCTGTCATCCAAACCAGTGTCACAGAATAGCAGAACCTAGAGGATTTGGCTGCTCTGTTTACAAATGAGGAACCTGAGACCCAGAAAGGGAAGTGACCAGCTGAAGGCCAAGCTGAGTCCAGGACCCGAGCTTTCCGAATCACCAACTCATGTATTTTTTCACCATGTTATGATGACTTTGCTAAACTCATCATCATCTTTAGCAGTTACATATAAATCTCACAACCCTGCCATCCAAACACTCAGAGTCAAAGGAGGGAAATATGGAGAAGCCAAGTGCTGTTTTCTTTACTTGATTTTAAAACTTCCTGTTCCCCCAGACTTTCTGAATAGAGAAGATTTTCTGTTCATCTTCCATGAGTTGATTCTCACATAGAAGTGTCAGGAGCCTCAGTGGTTTTCTGGCCTTGTCCTAAGGAAGTCTTATCTCCCATCACCCTGTCAGGGAATGTGCCACCATGCACGGTGGCCACTGGCTGAGAATTGTGGTTGAACAAAGATTCCAGGGCATTTGGTTCTACTGTGCTGTGAACCAATTGTAAGAAGTTATCCTCACTCCGGTAGAGCTTTCATCTAGTTAAATGTGTACAAGGCTTTGTGCAGAATTCTCTGTGCAACTAAAGTGTTTAATGAATGCCTGTCCCTGTGGTGGGGGTGAGGGTGGTAGTGGACCAGACTCAAATAACCAGAGCCCAGGAATCAAGAAACCTGCATTTCAAGTTCAGTTACAGGCTGAAACGCCGTTAAGTCCATTGAGTTCTCTGGACCTTCCTCTTCCTCATTTTCCAATGAAGAGGGACACAGGGACACGTTGCAGCATCTGTAGACTCCTTTCCTACGCTCCTACTTTCTGGTGCTGCTCAAGGGACACTAGTCAGAGCCAGGCTGTGCCCCAACCTCTGCCACCCTTTCCTCTCCTTTCCTCCTTTTTACTGTTCACCAAGTGCTTTATTTTCTCTTCCCCACGACCTTCTTTCACAGCTTGGCCCTTTCATTACTTTCTCCCACTAGCCTTGTCTCCCATCCTCCTTATCTTTTCTGCATCATCTCCCTGTATCTTAAGGAAATTCTCCCCAGCTTTCTCTTTGAAAATGTTTTCCCTCTTCATTCACACTTCACTCCCACTGCAGAGAAGAGGTTCAGTAACTTTGATGAGGATGGTCCTGTAAAACTTTTACTTTCCAATCTTAATGAGCTGAAAGATTTACTCAGCTGTAATTCTGAGCTCAGAAACCAAGAATAGAGAGCCCTAACTAGCGACATGTTAATTTAGACTTCTTTTCTTACATGCACTAACAGGCATGAGGAAGTCCTTGGAAATAGAGATGCCCCTGTATATTTTTCTGTCATTTAATTAATTTCAACTTTCAAAGTGAAATGTTGGCTAGAGCTCACTGAAAATAGATGTAGTCTAAATTATTATTTCATGTAAATTTCTTTACAAGTGCATGATTCAATGTGCATTCCTCCATTATTAGTCTCTTTAACATTATTTCAAACTGGTTTGTTCCCTTTTGTGCAGTATGACCTGTTCTTGTATTACAATAATCCCCGATGTACCCTTTTTTCTTTCTTTTTTAAAAAAGAAGCTAATTGAATTATCTCATTATTTTAATTTGTTAAGCAAATGTATTTTGCATCTCAGGATGTGTTCTTAAAGAAGGGGGCTGCTAAGGCTTTGCCCCCTGAATGGGCCATTGGCCCATTTTGACATTCATGCATTCATTAACTAGCAGAACATAAAAGAACTCTGGTTGTATTTTTTTTTTTTTTTCCAAACACCCAACCAGCATGGAGCAACTTTTTCCAATAAGCCACAGGGGTCTCTCTACATATGTTCTCAACTGCAAGCTATTGTCACCTATTCTGAATACCTCAAAAGGCCCAGAGGGAGAAAAAAACTCACCTCAACAAAGGCCAACTGTAGCAATTGTTAAGTCTTAGTCTCAATATGACAAAAATCATTAACCTTCGTTTTTTTCTTGGAAGAACAAATTCCACTACAACTGTAACAGTTAAAACAATCTCTGAAATTCCTGTGTACTACCAACTTTAGGGGGAAAAGGGTAACAAACCTGTTGATAACTGATTACATTGAAGAAAATATTTAAATTCAAAGTGGAATTTTAAAACAGGCTACATGATGAATCAAAGAGTTTCCATGTTCAGAATCAAACACTGAATTGGCTTAATTTGAGTTTCCATAACTACTTGATAGTTTCTAACCACCTATTTCCAGAATATCTTTAAAAAATAAAACTCCTTTACAAAATTCACAATAATTTTAAGGAAATAAATTCATGTATTTTTTTTTTAGAAATTCAGTTAGCAAAGACATCGTACATACCATTACCCACTTCCATTGGTCAACAGCTCTGCCTGGCTTCTCTGGCTAAGAAATCTAGAGAAGATTGGAGAAAGAATCTGCAAGAAATGTATGTGTTTGCCCAAGGGCAAAAAAAAAAAAAAAAAAAAGAAGGAAATTCTAGGAAAGCATATTCCTTTTGTTAACACATGGAGATCATGATATCATAAAAGTAAGCCTGCTATTACAAACTTTTTTTATTTGAGTTCAAAGATAGTCAAAGAAGGAAACAACAAGAAATAATACCCAGGATGACAGTTCATTTATAAGCATGGAAAACTCCTCCCCATCAAGAACCCTCAGTGATCCCACTTGGACTCTCAGACACTCCCACTTACCACCTCTGAGAGCCCTGCACTAGTTGTGTTGCAGAGAGCATACTCTATTGTGGAAGAAAAACAGGAAGTGCTCACACACAAAGACCCACTGGCTCCCACCAGTTTCTAACTAAAAGTCTTATTTGAAAACACAGGGATAAAGCTTGTACTCCGGAGATGTGGGACTTCTATCAAAGATATGCGTACTGAATCAGAAGGAAGTTTTACTTAAAGGTGGCATAATATCATGTGGCCTTCTTGAAATTGCAGGTTATAGACACCGTGCTCTTTGTCTGCGGCAAATGCTTTATCCTTTTCCATATCTGTGGGTGTAGACAGAGGAATGAAGCCTGCCACTTGATTTTCACTTATTTCACTCCCTGCCTATTTGAATGTGTTTTATGGGTTTTGGTAAAGGTCTGGGTTTGGTAATAAAAATATGTTTTAATATATATCATCCTATTGAGACAGTGTACTCAAGTTATGAGTAAATACAGTTGTGTCTTACATTAGAGAAACATGTTTCTCTTTGTCAGTAAGTTCATCAAGATCCTGTTACAACAAAATTATCTCCAATTTGTTATTGCACTGTATGTGTAAATGTGTATGCACACACATGTGTGCACAGAGGGAGAAAAGGAAAGAATGAGGGAGATAGACTTATTTTTGCTTTTTAACTATTTCTCTTCATCTTGAACATATCCTGATGGTTTCTTTTCTTAAATGAGGGAGTAGAGTGTCCAGGTTAAGAGCACAGGGTGTGGAATGTGCAACACAGTAAATTTTTTTGATTTTAAGACATTACCCTCTCTGAGCCTTATTTTTCATATCTATACAATGGGAATAATTCTAGACCCACCTAATAGGGTTATTATGGGGTTAGATGAGATACTCATATGTCCTTAATATAAAGTAACTATAATTCTTGGTTTAATCTGGTCATAGAGCTAGCAAGACTTGAGCATTGGAAGTTACTACATCCTTTTCTGGCACTATATGAGATAGGGAGACAAATAAATCCCCAACACCCACAATAGGAGGGAACATGGTTGAAACCTCACTTTCTAAAAGCTGCATCAACATTTTCTGGAAGCTTGTGGATGCTAGGTGAGAGCATTCAGGAGTTCTGGTATCAAGCAGAAACTAGAGTGTCCTGATGGGCCTTCTGGGATGGGATGGGAGGTGGAGAAGGAACTGATGATGGAGTAGTTCAGAATGCCTTGGGGGCCTAGATTTGGTAGAGAATGCGCCTTTCACCATTTGGTGAACTCTAGACTTGCCTGCCTCCTCAGAGTGTTCAAATCTAGGCTTTCTGAGAGACACTGTGGTGTGAATTTCAGAAAGAGGGGGCACTGACTGTGAAATTAGACCTGGGTTTGTGCTCTCTTATCTTGGGTAAGTCATTCAGCCTTTCTGAATCTGTTTCTTACCTTCAAAATGAAACTAGTAAATATCTGCTACATTTGCCTGGTGGGGTTGCTGTGTGGCTCCAAAGACACAGTCAGTTGGTATACTTCAACGTGCTGCACAGGTTCAAGTATTTTGGAATTTTGATTGTATGCTTGAGATTCCAACTGCTAGAGGCCTCTGGTGTCTCACAGACAATACTGAGGTTAAGTGCATAGTACTGCCCACCTTGTTTATCCCTATCCCAATGGGTGCACTTGTCCATTTCCAAAAGCATATCTATGAGAACACTGTGACTATTTTATCACTAGACATATTTTTAAGGACCTTAAATAACCAGTTAATTTAATCAGTATTTCATGGATACTAGTTACTTCTTCTAGAAAACTAGTGCCTTCCTGATTCAGAGATTGGGCTACTTAAAACTAATAGCTGTGGGCCAAATTAATACCAAATTTGAAATGCTGGCCTTATGTAGACAGTGAGAGAAGAAACAACCTTTCTCATATTCAGAGATGCAATTGTGCACAGAATACAAGTGGGGCTCATGGGCTGAGGAATCCTTATGTGAAAATGCACACGCAGAACACAGCTGAAAAACACCAGCCGAGCGGGAGCTTCCCGCTCACACACAGCAGAGTGAGGCTGCCCCTTGCCTGAGCCCTCGCATTGTTTTCCTGCTTGCCAGAAGAAAACATCTGTGAGTTATTTGAATGGAACCTTATACTGAAGATCGCTTGAATTGGTGTCATCCCTGTTTAATTTCAGGAAATGATGTCACAATGCATTAAATAACAATACTGGGTGATTTATTTTCCCGTGGACATGCTGTCCTAAGCATTCCTCTTCTCTTGCAATGTTTCCAATTAACTGTAAGCTTGAGTGTTCTTCCTATTTCATAATGATTTTGAGGGGTGGGGGCAGGAGATTGGGGTGGGAAGAGGAGTAATTTCTGAGGTTGCTGAGGTTCAGAGCTAATGGCACATCCATCATGTGCTTATTGGGACAGGAGAGTACTGAAAGTCGGGGTTGTGATCACCAGTGGCAACCTACAATAGTGTTGTTTGGTTTTAAAGAATGTCTGAGAAAGAAAGCCTGCATGTTCTGTGCTAGCTGTCCCCAGAGTCTCTAGATAATTCTAATAGCGACCTGCATACTGTAGCTTCTGCCTTTATCAAAGTTTCTATGCACTCCCTTCTTCAGTAAAGAATAGAGGACATAAGTCAATTCTGTGTACCATCTGTTGTCGCTTTTACAATTTCTCAAATTAAAGAGACAGGCCAAAAAATTTAATGTTGTGTTGAATCCTAGAAACTCTTCTAGAAGCAAGAAAATTGCAACATTTGACTCTGTAGCAAGGGGAACATTGGAAGCTTCTGCGTAATAACTTTGACTCGTAGTTCCAATTTGGTATTTAAAATTGGATTATGAGGACTCTTGCATGGGAGAGACTTAGGGTTTGGGGACTCAGCAGCCTTTGTTCACATGGGTGTTGACTGACATTGAGGCAAAGTCGCTGGTGCAGTGGTGGTACAATGGCTTTTCTTGGGGTGAAGAGACACATGGTCTCCCCAAGACAAAAGCATTTCAGGGCACAACATTTTGAAGTATCAGACAATCCAGATTAGAAAAGATTTACCCAAGATAGACTAAAAATATTAACTCCCAGATTGCAAGCTACCGACTGTCTTTTTTTTTTTTTTTAAATCAATGACTAATAGGCAGGGCACAGAGGGTTTTTACAACACTGAAACTACTCTGTATGATATTATAATGGTGAATATATGTCATTATACATTTGTCCAAACCTGTAGAATGTACACCATCAAAAGTGAACCCTAATGTCAGCTATGAACTCGGGGTGATAATGATGTGTCAGTGTAGGTTCATTTTCATTGTAACATATGTACCACTGGGGGTTGATGATAAGGGGAGAGGTATACTGGAGGTGGAGGCAAGGTGTGTGTGGGGAATCTCTGTACCTTCTTTCCAATTTTGCTGAGAACCTAAAACTAATCTAAAAACTAAAGTCTATTCAAAAAATTAAGTAATTGAGTAAGAGGAGTAAAGAATGAAATGCTTATTAAATTATCATCAAAAAGATGAGAAAATAATTATCACCTCAAACTTTAGCACCCAGTTGCATAAAACATTACTTGAAGTATAATTGTTTAAAAATAAGTCGAAGAATTCAAAGAGTTGGGGAATTCAGGACCCTTGAATAAAGGAAAATAGAAGTCATGTCCATATGTGAATATTCAGCTATTTAAAAACTCCAAGAATAGAGTACCATTAAATGCTGTTTAGTGAAACCCCTGAATATTCTTTCAAATCATAGGAAACCTTTTCCATTTCTTCATTCCACATGACCACAGTTTTCAAGAGTGTTTTGTGAAGAAGTGGAATTATTGGAAATTAGAAGCCAGGTTTCCTGGGCTATGAGAATGGGAACTATCCTTCAGCTTTGCTGCAGGACAGGGTCAGAAAGTGACCTTATTGTTCAGGACCAATTTTGAGTTTACAGACTGTTACTGCACATATTTCACAGGACTCCTGGAAGTCCTGCCTTCTCTGAACCGTAGTCTGTTTTTGCAATTTGGAACAGATTATGAAGTGTAAAGATGATATCCAGTCCTACTGCTCCTGTTAAGAAATACAGACTTAGGTAGGAAGCATTAGGTTGGCTGAATGGAATTTGCCTTATTACGTTGATGTGCTGTGTGCCACTTTCTAAATTGATTGGCAGCAGTTGTTTACAATATGCAAAGTAATCACTGGCACCCTTTAAAGGTGTATTATCCTTTTAAAATATAATAGTAATGCCATTTTCATGCTTTTACATTTGCTATTCATATTTTGAATTGCCAAGTCCCAAATCTGCCAGCTAATTTAAGTTGTCTTTATCTAATCATGGATAAGTTGTCAAGTCACAATATAATGGTAGATAATTTTTCGTAAACTATAGTTTCACTTCTTGGTTATAATAGATAACACAAATATTTGTTGAATCTGACTTGAGTGTCCACAGAAAAAATTTACAATTCAAGAGATTATTGTTGTGAGATACTGGGATGACGGGAAATAATGAAGATATATTATTATCTAGCTATTCTGAGAATTATGGGACATTAACATGGACCAGTAATCAGTCCCTTTCCATTCATTGCCCCAAATTTACTGGAATCTGATTTGCCTAACATAGCTAGATAATGAAGATCCACTCTTGCTAATCCCTGCACCAAATCTTGTTGATACTCTTAATTTTAATACCATAGTTATCACATTATAATATGACTATCTAGATTTTTCTTTTGTTTGCAGTATTCCTCTACTGTGGTAAATAAACCAGAATTAATTTTGGTTTGAAAATATGTAGCAATTTCATAAATAATAATTTAGAAAGGGATACTCCCATGACTTTGGTCATACTACAAAGGTAAAATAGCTTGTTTCTTATCTGGAATACATGGTGTGACTCTGTCATAAGCTGACAATAAATAACGCAAGTGTTCTGGAGGTAGTGCTACTCTGGTCTTTTAAAAAGAAAAAAAATTTTTTTTAATCAATAGAAGAGATGAATGCTGTATTATTCCCTGTGGGTTTGGAGACATGTTGGAATTCTCTATAAAAGCAGTCTTATTTTTTTCCCTATGGTGAAAAGTTATAGGTTCCATTTCAGTGTTTCAAGATACCTGCAGGCAGCTCATGAGTTGTTACACTTGTTTTAAACCCTGCCTCACGGTGGATTTTTTAAAAAGTGGTAAGGGAGCATGGAAATATGGGGTCATTATTAGTCAATTATAGGCTCAGTTTTTGCATTAGTTTCTACAAAGCCTAAGTTGAGAGCTTGTGGCAAAATCTCACTGATTATTATTTGATGGCTCTTTGATAAAGACCCCTCTTATAGCTTAATCCCAAAGCTTTTATGTTCACTGGTGAACTGTTTAAGTGATTTTCAAATGTGACTGTGTTTCCACACAGGCATCAGGTTTTTGTTTGTTTGTTTTTCCCTGAGGAACTGAAGGTTGAACCCAGGGCCTCACATATACTAGGCAAGTGCTCCACCACTGAGCTATATCCCTGGTTCAAGGCATCAACTTTCAGTATGGCCTTCCTTGACCATCTGAGAATTTTATATATATATACATATATATATATATATGTGTGTGTGTGTGTGTGTGTGTGTGTATGTATATATAATAAACATATATCATTATATATACATATATGTATATATATATGGCAAAACAAAAGGAAAAAAGTGATTTAATCCTCTTATGTACTTGTGTTCTTGTCAATGGCTATCCCAAATATCCCCACACTTATTTGAAAAGGCAGTAGAATCAGTTAAATTAAAGGTGTGTGCTTAAAGTCTCATGAATCTATAGTTGAACTATTTTGGAATAGATAATGGAAATGTTTGTAATTCATTTTTAAAAACTCAGTGATTTTTCTACCTTTAGATAATGAGGACAACCTGTTAATTCTATATGTTTACAAAAGCAATCACTTCAGGGCACAGTGAAATAAATACTTACTGTGTATAAGAATATATCAGAGGGAGTGGGTTAAGGTCAAACTGCAGTTGCTTGACCAGAATCCTTGACTCAGCTCAACTTTCTGCTCTTGGGCAAGTCATTGGATTTCAGTGCCTGTTTTCTCACCTCATTGTTTTAAGGGTTAGCTGAAATTAGAAATAGCCCTTGGAAAAGGGTAAAATAATAAGCTAGTATAAAATGATATCCTTAATGTTTTCATATAATGCACTGGAATAATTAATTTGCTTTGTCTTAGCTCCATGAAATCTAAACTTAGGTATGGGTGAAACACCCATCAAAGAAAAATATTATGCTTGTATCTTCTGACCTAAGACTGGAATGGAATCAAATCCTATAGATAGCATGATGTATAGATGAAGGACAAGAGACCTTAGGGACCACTCATACTGTGGTGTAGCTTCAGTGGTATTATGAGTCAAGGTAATCTGTAAAAAATGTGCACACTCAAACTCAAAAGAACTCGGTGACAGCAAACTAACCTTATAATAAACTCATTCTTACTGATGTTATTATAGCTTTTGAACAAACTGTAAGGTTATTTGGACATCTTTGTCCATAAGCTCTTCATCCTGAGAATTGATTGGTTCACCAGCCTGCACTATTCATTCTGGCCAAGTTAGTGGGAAAAACAGTTTTATGTCTCTAAACTGGCTGTCCTGTAGTCCCACTCTAAGCAGGGTGGAAGGACTCCTGTGCCTGATGCAGAATTATCTCATCGCAGTAAGAGACTGGAGGGATCATATTTTTTTTCCTCTGAAGGTAGTTTTGATCTGAGTCAGGCTTGGATTTTCAGATTTTACAGCTCTTGAGGCAGACTCTGCTTCAACTAAAGCACAGAGTATGAATGGGAGAAGAGCCAAAAAAAAAAAAAAAAGCTTTGAAAGATATATTGAGGCCTTAGGTTTAGACACACTGGTATATGTCTGGATGGGGGAACCTCTGGAAGTTGGAAGTGGTTGCATGACAGTTATGATAGTTTGAGAGTTGGGCTGGTCTTTGTGGAAGTCATGTTTGGTATGGCATTGATTAAGGCTGGTAAGGGAGAGAGTGCAGAGAGAGAAGCCAGTTAGTCTTTCTAAGACTACATTGAAGGGTAGGGGGAGAAATAAATGACCAGAAATAAATACATCAGATGAAATATAATCAAATCATGTGAGGAGGAAAGGAGTTTCAAAGCAGGGGAAGTTGATTGTGTAGAAAGATCAAGGACAGTGATGACTAAAAATAAGCCTTTCAATTTGGCACTTAGGGGTCATGATCTACCTTTGAATTTTGCAGACTGATGAGTGAGTTGGCAAAGTTGGGAGGGAACAAAGGAAGAATAGAAGACAGGGCATGGAGGTGGCAGAGGGTTTTTCAGCAGAGGGATGTAAAGTTCATCAGCGGAGAAGAGAGATCCAAGAGAAGAGATTGAAGTGTGAGTCTAGGGGACAGAAAGACTGACAGTGGGTAATGCAAGTTGGGAAAGGAAGAAGATGAAGTGAAAATGCTGGTGGAATGGTACACTGGAGACAGAAGTGTTTTGTACAGATAGGAAGAAAGCTGAGGGGTTTCAGGAGAGGACTCCTCTAGGAGCATGACTGGGAGCAGCAGTGAGTGTGGTAGAAGTGAATTAGGAACAAAGTGCCCACAGTGGAATGGACTCTGCACAGCATCACATCCTTTCTTAGGCAGTGTGCAGCAGCCCAGAAGCAAGGGGGACAAGCGCAAACAACAGGACAAACCCAAACCTGGATAGACACATGTGGGAGTGGGATGGAGTTAGAAAAGTTTTGAAATGGTGGGCTGATAAATAAAAATTTCAGGGAGATATTCTTTTCTGGAATCATGACAGAAAAACAATTTACAGTTCATCTGAATAATGAAGCAATCGAGAAAAGTCAAGATGTTTCTGGAAAAGAGAGAGAGGTCTTGTGCTGAGTGGTAAAATGTATTATAAAGCTACATGATGTGATACTGACTAACCCAATAGACAGATGATCATTTGAACAATAAAAATCCAGAAATCAACTCACAGAGAAATTTATTAATTTAAAGGCACCACTCAGTTGGAGAAAAATAACAATTCAATAAATGGTTTTTGGATAAGGACTTAACTAGCGTTTTTAAAAAATTAATCAATACTCTCCATGAAATGTTCCACATTTAAGAGTTCTTCGAAGTGATGTGCCTATGTTTCTTTCCCTTGTTTAGTGAAATCCTTTCATAACAGAAAAAAAAATCATAAAGAAAAACAGTAATTGATTAAATTAAGTAAAACTAAAAATTAAGGGCTTTGAAATGTCAATAAAACATCATAAACAAAATAAAGACAAACATTAAACTGGAAAAAATAAGTTCAACATATAACAGACAAAGAATTAGTGCTCTTAATAAATAAAGTGTTATACATATCAATAAGAAAAAAAAGTGGATAAAAAGGCAAAGACAAATAGATCCATTCAGAAAGGAAGAAATACAGATGGCCAGTAGGCATTTCAAAAATATTCCATGTCATTAGTAACCAAATAAATATAAAAAAAATGCAACAGAAAAATTTTACTTGCTAGAAATTAAGAGTGAAATATATATATGTGTGTGTGTACATGTATACAAACTATATGTGTATATATTGTGCAACAATTATATATGTTATACAATATATGTATATTCATTGTTATACTATATATATGTGTGTATATTGTTCATTGCTAGGAGTTTGTCATAAAGAAATAGGAAATATACAGAACAATTATACAAAATTGCATTTAAAGATATTAAGCAACAAAAATTAAAAACCACCTATATTACCAACTATAAGTGACTATCATGAAATGTTTAACATATAATCATTAAAAATTATATTGTTAAGTAATCTTGAGATGTGGGAAAATCTCAATGTATTAGGTGAAATAAAGTAGACAAAGCAGCATATATGCCATGATTCCAATCTTGTGAAGTAAAATATATATGAATATGTTTGGCACAGAACACATGAGTAATTATCCTTGGGTTGTAAGATCTGAGGGACATTTAACTTTTTGCATTTGAAATCTTCTATAAAATATATACTGTATTTACAATACAAAACAAGAAATTTTATTTTAACTAAGAAGTGTGCTTGGTGCAAGGCAAACATAGCATGGTAGTTTACTGGGAGACCACTTATAGGTTGGGTGAAGACTAGAGAGTCAGAGAGGGAGAATTTTAGGGTCTGTGATCTTGGAAGTGAGGCATCTCTGCTCAATAAATTCTAGGGTTGGCAATGTAAAAATGGATGGCTCTGGAATTAAGAAAGGCAAGATATTACAAGGGTGTATGGCCATCATATGGATGCCTTCAAAAGTGAGGGCAAGCCGTTGGGTGAAGGAAACAGTTCTAGTGATCACTGAAGTTGTAGGGGAAGTGGGAGTGGTTTAGAGGGTGACATTCTTTTGGTGACAGTAGTTGGAGAGGAACTACAACAAATGCTGTGGACTTCTTGAGAAAGTGACTGAAACGTCTCAGGTGAGAGCAGGGAATCAGAGAGGAAAGGGAAGGGAGAATAGTTTGGCCTCTGGAATCTTGACTGAAGGAGGAAAAATGAGTGGCTTCAAGGGAAGAGTGTATTAGTCTGCCATAACAAAATACCACAGACTCAGAAGCTTAAATAACCAAATTATTTTCCAAGAGTTGAGGAAGTTGAAAGTGTAAGATCAAGGTGCTTCTAGATCAGTGTCTGGTGAGGGCTCTTTCTTGGGCTGAATTCAGTCACCTTCCTTTGCTCTACCTTTGCATGGTCTTCCTCTGCATACATGCAGGGAGACAGGGAAGGAACGCTTTCTCTTCCTCTTCCTATAGAGTCATCAATCCTCTTGGCTTAGGATCCCACCCTATGGCCTTCATTTAATCTTTATTACATTCTGAAAGCCCTGTTTCCAAACACAGATCTCCATGACTTATGATGTTACAGCCCAGTAAACCTATCAGATATTGAAAATATCATCAGTTGAAAATGCACTTAATGCACCTAAACATCTTGGCCAAGGAACACAGTGCACTGTAGAGTATCATTTATTCCCCTGGTGGTTTTG
Organism: Sciurus vulgaris; assembly: GCF_902686455.1. Taxonomy (NCBI): domain Eukaryota; kingdom Metazoa; phylum Chordata; class Mammalia; order Rodentia; family Sciuridae; genus Sciurus; species Sciurus vulgaris. The sequence goes on along the minus strand of NC_136462.1, from coordinate 86,759,633 downwards.
CAGATGGCTAGGAGCTCAGCTCATTGCTGCTGACCACATCATGAGGAAGTATTGTTCTGCATGTTGCTGGCCCAGAAATGGATTCATAATTCAAAGTAGAGTTCTACTGAGTGTGTCTCATTTTCACACCATTGCAAAGTAAAAAAAAAAAATTAAAAAAAATAATAAATCAACAATTATAAGTTGGGGACCATCCAGACCAATTAGAGGTTAGGGCTTCAGCACACACAATTTGACTGAGGGTGGGGGCTCGGCACAATTCAGTCCCTAACAGAGAGTTTTTAGGGAAATGATGTTTCAGGGCAAACATAAGTCTCAGAAAGTCAAGGATATGGAATGATGTATATGGAAAAAAATCAAAGTTCTTTTATTCTTTTTTTTTTTTTTTTTTTTTTTCTTTTTTCTCTTCATGATTTGCCAGGTGAGTGTAAGGGCAAAGGGGCAAGTTAACTTAGAAAATGATGAAACAGAAAAGAAAGGCCAAAAAACCAAGGGTGAAGCCTCAGGATCACAGGTGTTTGCTCCACACAGGTGGTCACACTCTAGGATACTGTACAACATGCAAGAAAAGAAAATAAAATAAAGTCCCTCCAAGGTTCTTCCAAAGCACCTAGATGGAGACAGGAAAGAGGAGCAGAGAAGACTACTCAGATGGCTAAAATAAACCACAAACTATTTGCGTTTCTATGTGATCATGCGTAAGGTTTGTTTGATCTAGCTGTTTTTCCTTAGAGTTCAGTTTTACATATGTTTCAGCGCCCAACCAGCTTGTGTGTTTTCAGGATTTCTTTCTCTCTCTCTCTCTTCCTTCTTCAGTTTTTAGACCAGGGGCGGGGAGGACTCAGGGAGCTGAGGTCTGCCCACGAGGCTCATTCTCTGGTTTGTCAGACGGTGCTCTTGACCCTTCCTCAGGACCTGTGATTAATACACGCTTTGTCGAGGAGACTTGGCAAACCCCGCGCTCCACAGGACTTGATTCATAATTCACAGCGAGCAGGAGGAGCAGGGTCTTTGTGGTGGCTTGTTTGCTCTTTGCTGCACAAAAAGCAATGCGTTCTGACCTTCACTGTTATCTAATCAGGAAGTAGACAGTCCTGGCGTGTAGTCGAGTCCTCCTAGGGCTCTCTACAACTGTAAATTATGTTCCAGCTCCCCGGATCTAGGGCATGCCACACTTTACATTACTATTGTGTATCTTAAAATAAACAGCATCGCAAGCTGTTTATTTTGGTGTTACTATGTATGCAATTTTAAAACAGTGGTTACTTAAACAAATGTCTCTGTTCCCACAGCACTTGAAAGCCAGTGTTTGCTCCTGTGGTTTTGGATTTTGCCACTTCTGTTTGGATTATATCTGAAATCCACGCTGTGAGCAATTGGAATGAACCGGGCAGCACCTAAGACCAGGACCTGCGGTTGGGCCCTGCCCTCCGCCATGTGCAGCTGTCTTCCCCCTCCCCACACTTTCCGAACCTTCTATACTAACCCTCTATAGCCCCATATGCACATGCTCAACTGAATATTTTGCTTTTTCTCTGGGCCTCTAAATTTATCCCTGTGAGTGAAGTAGAGAGTCATTTATTTTAAGTTCCTGGATGCTGTGCAATTTAATTGAATAAGTGGTGTTGTGCTGATTTTATAACAAAATACTCTCTTAAATACTCATTTAAAATTGTCATCTGTATACTGTAGATGGAGCACATATTGTATTGACACAATCCGGCCAAGATAAATGAGAAGGAGGGAGGTGGTATAGACAAAATAGATGCAAAAATACCAATGATTAGAGCTGGATGTGGTGGTGCATGCCTCTAATCCTAGCTACTCAGGAGACTGAGGCAAGAGGATGATATATGTTCAAGGACAGCCTGGGTGACTTATTGAGACCTTGTGTCAAAATAAAATTAAGAAGGGTTGTGGATGTTGCTCAGTGGTAGAGCACTTGCCCAGCATGCATAAGGCCCTGGGTTCACCACCAAAAAAAATAAATAAATAAAATCAGTGTTTGGACAATGACATGTCCTTAAGCCTCTACAAAGGGGTGAAATAGAAAGAGTATCTTAGTAGCTCATGCCAAATTTGTGTTCCAGTAGACTTTGGTTTGATCCACAGAAGGCCACTTAGTTATAACAGTGTCCTTTGGACAAATTCTTTTAACATTGTGAAGTCTTTTTCTGTACAATGGGTAGAGGTGTTAGGTGAGGGACCAGATAAATAGAATATGTAAAATAGCCTGTCTACTTGAACTTAATAATTACTCTTTCTTTTTCCTCTCCAGTCCTCAACCCAATACATAAATTACAGCTGTGGGTGGTCTGGGCATTGGCCTATTGGCCTGAGGCTGGAGTTAATGTAGTGCGGACCAGCAGAGCCTGGCCTGGCCTGCTGGTGGTGTTTGGTATAGTCATTACCCAGAGTCTGTTGAACCTTCCAGGTGGGACCATAGCACCCCAGCTTGCCATCTCTATGCCCTGGTCTGTTTTTAAGGAGAGAAGAAAAGGCTCTTTTGAAGTTTTGCATTATACATGCCTTAGTGACTGACATTAGTGAGGACATCAAATTGTAATCATCTTGTCATTCTGATAACATAAATTTCTTCTGTTGTACTGGTACATATAAAGGCACTTTTTGGATTATTTGCTGGTTAATGAATGAATGGGTGAAACCTGTTTGAATTCGTGGATATTTCAAGAAGTCTAACTCCTGGTTTTAGTCATTGCCAGACTAAAATTAGTCTACATGAGTAAAACTTTCATTCTCCTAACTCAGTTGTGTAAATGAAATGGGAATTTGCATGTATCAATATTGTATGTTTTCCACACATTTTGAAAAATTTAAATGATCAGTTTGTTAGATTGAAATTGCACAATACATCTCAAACAGTAAGGAGATGATGCAGGTTATTGGTCTGATAGCCATGTCTCCCCTTCTTCTGAAGCACGGGCTCTAGGTCCTATGTTGTGAAGAGGATATAACACATTCCTTGAATTATTTAGATGCAGGCTAGATGCAGTATTGTTTTCCATGGTTCTGTGTGATTCCAGGAAGATGACCATGCAAGATATTTCTAGTATTTAGATTTTTTTACTCTGAATATAAAGAAAATATTTTAGTGATCACAGAGTGATTGAAAGTTTGGATAAGGCGTTGATGTCTCTTATTAGTTGAAGGCAAGTCGTAACAGCCTCAGTTTCTTCCTTTGTCAAATGGGAATAATTAAAAGAGTGTCATCCCAGGGCTGTCAGGATGGACAAAGGAGGTGATGTGTGGGCGCAGCATTCACACTGCCTGTATGAAACACTGGAAGAGTCTGGCTCTTATCACTATGTTGGCTCTTAAGGGGGGGAAACAGTTTTAAATTTCCATAACTTTGAAGGCGAAGAAAAAAAATTTCAATCTTGGTGGTGTCATTTCCTCATTTTTGTCCCAAACACTATAGAATCTCATTTTTCCTGATGATATGAACCACAAAACACAAGAGAGGGGTGTGAGATAGGCTTAAGTGGCAAATCAAAAGGACAAAGACTATAACTAGGTGGTTTCCACTTTTACTCCTCAAAGGTAAGGGTCGTGCTATCCTCCATCCCTCACTGGTTGACCTGCCTTATTGCATACTTTCGTCTATTAGGAAGATGGCAGTTTTTAAAATACTTTAATACTATTTTAAAGTCTGCTTACTGTCTCCCTAATAGTTGGACAGTCTGACTCACTTTCTATACAGTGCATATCTTCCAGTTTCAGCTACTTCTCCTTTGCCATCTTCTCTTTGACCGAGACTTGACTGCCTGTCCATCCTTCCCAATACCTTTACTCTTTACCATGAGGAGTTCAAATAACCATATTACTTTTCATTAATTTGCCTCATTGGAATTGGGTCAAAATTCTTATTGTTGGAGAAAGTGAAGGGGAATGTACATTTGCCCCAATAAAATTAGATGGCGTAGTGACAACTGTGTGTTTGTTAAAAAGCAGTTAGCACAAATTAGAAATACTTCACAGCAGATGTGTTTTGCGAAAGGATATGCTAAAAAATTAAACAGAGAATACTTTCCGGTTATAATTTTAGAAAAATATTGTGCAATGAAGCAAATTTACAATTCATTTAAATCAACCTTTTTATAGAGTGTGTGCCTTCACGATAAAATTTTGACAATTCTGCAATTTGTTTCAGTGTTTCATTGAGGGGGTGGGAATCCATCTGCTAGTTATTTTGGGGGACACCATTACATCAATAAAAATGATTCCTAAGTCGTACACAGACTTCCTTTTAAATTAATGTGTAGCTGTTTTAAGTATAAGTGACTTAGTTAAAGACCAAAGTTCCTATCATATGCATAATAGTCAGGATCTCTCCTTCCTTCCTGTCAAGCACAATCCCAGTGCACTGCGTGTTCTTCAAGAACCTTTTGGGCCCTGGATTCGCCTGGACATTTCTTATTCTTACTTCTCTGACCCCTTTTTGAGTTGCTGGAGGACGTTATTTTTAAAGTTGCTACCGTTGATACAGTTGCCATTAATCACTGTCTGCCATGTTGTGACGCAGGTTTAATAACATCCCATTGAGTGGCTTTTGCAGGCTGGAGACTTACCAACAGCACTGGCCTTTGATATTCGACTCACACCAGGAAAAAGAAAATGTAGAGTTTAAAAAAAAAAAAATACTGCAAATAGAAGAAAAGAACAAAAACTGGAGAAAGAGTGAAATCAAAAACAGATAGCTTTCTGTGTGCAGCTTAGTTTGCCTTCGGAGCCGTGAAGCTATAAATCTCAGCAGTGTTTGAAAACTGAACATGAGGCTGCTAAATTTATCATTCGTTCTTTGTTATTTCTGGGAAGGTAAGAGCTAGCTGACTTGGCTAACTTTGGTTTCTGCCCCCCTTATCAATACCATTTCATTTTTTAAAAATTAAGATTTTTCTTATACTGAATCAAAGAATACTGAGGGTCTTACCATTGTTGGGCAAATATGGGGGAAAGGAGGACTGGCTTTGAGTCATCCATGTGCTGCGTTAGTATGTGATTTCTTCCTCTTTGTGGATGTGGGGATGAGGTAGTTTTTTTCCATTATAGAAGTAAAGGGCATCTCCTGCTGTGTGCTTTAAAATGTTTAAATCCATATGTAGAATTTGAAAAGCATAGAGAAGAAAGTTCACTGCCATGAGTAATCTGGAGCCTGATGAAGCCGCAGAATTTCCCCTTTTGTTTGCACTAGTGTTCTATGTTGCACTGCACGGGGGAAAGGTAGAAAGCAAGCCTGCTACAGATGTGACTAGCTGTGAATATTCATGAGTGCTATTGCTCCTCCCTTCCTACAGCATCCAGGCCTTTTCTGATCTTCCTCTTGCACAGTTCCCAGATGCTCCCCCTGCCACCCACCCCACACTTCCCCCACCTCAAATCTGCCCTTCCTGGCCAACCCTTGAAAAAGACTGCAGTTTATTTAGATAACAGCCTGGCATGATACAGTGATCAGTGGCCTGAGAAGTGTGTGAGTGTGTGTGTGTGTGTGTGTGTGTGTGAATATACTCTTGCATCAAAACAAGGGGGGGGGGGGAAAAAATGTTATTATCCACAGTTTTATGAATCCAACTCCCCTTAATGTTCATTATTTAAACCAGCAGCAATTACAAGTTCAAAGGGGTTTAGAGGGCCAGCAACCCGCATAATCACTGCCAAATTAAGCGGGACTCATTCGTCACAGGAGAGTACACCCTGAGCAGTGAATCATGCGTGCCGTGACAGGCTCTGATTTACATAAAGCAGAAATCTGTGCCCTCTGGGGCTGCGTGTTACTTCATCTCAGTAGCCCTGTGATAGGTGAATTTTCTTTTGGTAATAGGCAGCTGACACTGCCCTATAGGTGGCATAGCATTGCACTTAGTCGACAACAGCTATTCACTTTAGTGTGTATGTGAGTCAAGATCAGATGCTGGACCATGCATGATGTAAGTGAAATTCTCATTCTGGAGAAGGAAAGACTTTTCCCTGAAGTTTCTGGATTAAGTACTTTGGTGATTACAAAGAACAAGTTTTATTGCATTTCCTTTTATCCCAATCTGTTCAGGTCTGTACTTAAGATCAGGGATGTTGATAAGGAGAAAAACCCCCAATTATCTGAGTGACCTAGGGGAGGAATCCCTTGAGGACTATCCCCAAAGGCCCTTTCCCCTTTAGACTTATAGACAGCTTTTGTTTGTTACCTATTGATAGTTGATGTCAAGGATTGAAGTAGCCCCTGCTATGATGCTGGGCTTCAGGTTGCCAAACTTTAGAGAGCTTCTGATTGGATAGAGAGGTCTCTGCTCAGAGTTCTGTCCTTAGCCACTGAAATCCCTTGAGTCTAAGTGGTAAAAACTTCTAAGTTGAATTCACACAGAAGTGCAGTGGGATCAAAATAAAAGTGTAAGATACCAAAACAATATATGTAGATTTTTATCTCCCATTCTTAGATGTTTCTGTCTTGTCCTTTAGGCAAAACTCTGTACTGTTTTGTCACTTCTTTTCTGTCTTTAGAAGATAGCTCATCTTTCATGTATGGCTAAATCATCCTGGTACTATGATGTCATTCCTCACGCAGTCATTATCTCCTCCTCTTTTCTCAGATGCAGTGCTGTATCCACACTTAGGATTTGAAGTATTTGGGTTTGAGAATTAGGTTGGCAATTTAGGAGATTACCTACACTTACATATTCTTTTTCTGACTTTGAAGTGCAGATAAAGGTCTTGTGGTTTTGTCTTTTGTAACTGAATCCACGCTATACATGTATGTGGTTAAAAAAGTTCTTTGAAGCATATTACAGTAGTTTTTGTTGTTTGTTTTTGTTTTTGTTTTGTTGTTGTTTTGAGACGGGGTCTCACCATATTGCCCAGGCTGGCCTCAAACTCCTGAGCTCAAGTTAACCTCTGGCCTTAGTCTCCCAAGGGCGAGGATTACAGGCACTCTCCTCTGTGCCTGACCTGATCACAGCCAGGTTGAAGCAATGTGGTGAAACAGACCTGAGGCACCTTTGAAGTTTGCCTGGTGTTCTGCTGGTGATGACCTTGTAGGCCTGCAGCTCAAAGACTTCCAGGATTTCACTTGCACTTCAGCCTCTGGACAACTTGTTCTGCCTGGCTACTTTCCTGGGTCTTCCTCTCTAAAATTCGTCATGAGGTGGAGATTCTGGGAGCTCATATGGTAAGTTATAGGCCTGCTCTCTCTGGTGTTGGAGGTGTACTGTATGCAGAATGTTCATGTGGAAACAAGAGTGAGCCAGGAGTCTCAATTCCAGTTTAGTTCACCTGAGTGACCCAGTGTTAGCCAGGTTAAACAGGTGCAAGGCACTCTCAGCTTCCCTTTAGCTTTGTCCTTTGTAAAATGGGGATACTCATTTCTATCTTTCCTAACCCACAAATTGTAAGAAGCAGTAGTTGTTATTTTTATTCCATTGCCAAAGCTCTGAGCTCAAGCTGTTTGAGTTCTTCCTAAAATTTTCCTTATTCCTCTTCTGCCTTTCCTTAGTCCTCTGGAGCTCATCTTTACTCCTCAGTTAGCAGATCTTTTCTCTCACTTTTATTTTGGCTTTGTTCTTATGTCCTGTATGAGCTTGGCAATAAGGTGCTGTCTGGTATTCTTAGAAGTGAGATTCTACTGGACTCAAGGAAATCTTCCAACCAGCTTCCTTCCTCTCACCCTGCTTCCTCTCATCATGAGGAAGAATCAACGTTTTGACTTATGTCCTCTTGTCCATGTCCTTCCCCTAGAACAAATCTTTCTTTTTTGAGCTTAAGTAATTTCATGCCCTTTAAAACCCCATGTACTGTTGGATTTTTAGGGTCACTGAAACTGAGCTGTGTGTTTACAGAAGGAAAAGATTGGTGGACAAATTTATGCACTGTAATGTAGCCCAGGCATGCTGGAAAGGATGCACTGATGATGGATCTTTCTAAACTTTCATTTGTCCATTAGAAAAAATAAATCAATGGTCTTCAAATCCAAATCAGATTTATAAATAAACTGCTTAAAGATGTTCCAATAAAGAATTTAACTTAATTGATTTGTGTACTCTAGGGTAATTTTAGGTAGCAAAAATAGTCAAACAGTAATAATTTGTGCAGCATGTTGATAAAAATATATGTAGAACACACAACATACAGATGTATGCACATGTACTCATTCTCACACATGCGTGTGCACACAAGCAAACCATAGTAAGGTAAAAGAAGGTTGTAGATTTTCTCAGTGAAATTTCTGGGACATTTTGGTTTACACACTTCACCTGTGGAGGACTTTGTAACTGGCCTGTGAATAGGATGGGCGATTAGATTCTGAGATTCAGTTAGTGGTAAAAACTTTAGTATGCTTCTTTTGCAAACAAATTGTGCATCTCTCCATTCATATCCTTCGTAGCAGCCTGTTTCTAACAGGGCCATACCATCGGGAAAGGACCAAGGAACAGAGGGATGTTTTAATGATCAAATTTCACCTTCTTTGGTCCAGACTCTATAAAATCTTGCTGCTATATTGAGCCAAAGTACCCATCAATGTTCCTTTTATTGGACATGCTTCATATATCGTGATGAGATTATATGCATCCATAGAGGTTGTTAGGAAAAACTTAACATGCCACTGATGTGCAATGAAGGAAAGTTAATTGTGTAGATGCCACAAAACTGCATCAATGAGTACAGCCCTCTGTCAAGAGTATTAATCTGCCTTGAATAAAAACTGCTAAACAGGCTTGTAAGCAATAGCCTAAGGTAAAATCTGGTATTAATAAACCCATGGCAATGAATCAAACCACAACTATCTGTATTCACATAGGGATCTATAGACTGTAAAACCACTGATAGATGCCCGTCTGTAAACATAATCCTCTCTCCTATTGCTCACAGAATTTAAGTCAAATATAGTTATCAAAAATGCACGTCTCTTTACAACCTCTATCATATTATCAGTAACAAATACTTCCATTAACTGAGAAAACTAATTCTTTTGAAAGCTGTCTATATAAATTTGTATTTTAATAATGATCTTTCTTCTTCTATTTGAAATGTCCTTGGGTAATTGTCCAGGATAATTTCTTTCCTGGAAAATTTCAAGTATAATGGACTAATATCCAAGCAACTTCTATGTAATTTAGCTGCATCTGAAATCAGTCATTATTGAAGGTGAGAAACTGGGAAATATATGAGATTTGCATGACTAAATTATGTGCAAAAATGAGAGATAACTCCTTTTAAAAGTTATGTCTCCAAATTTCATGTTTTTACTCTGTGTAATACAATAAATGGCCCTACCACCAAATATATATATATGGACCTATTTGTGTGTGTTCTCATCTGGAGAATAGTCTATAGACCAGCTGACATATCAGGTACATTCTAATCAAGTATATCTGTTTCCCTGACACATCTTTGCAAGGAGCAATTAACTATTGGTTTGTTTCATTTGCAGAATAGCAACTGAACCCAAAGCTAAATACGGAGAGGTAGGCAAGGGGAGAGAGCAAAAAGAATGCTTTGTGAGCTTGGATCACGTTTCTCATATGTTCCCCAAATCATGTTGAGTGCACTTAATATTGTGAATTAGATTTTTTTATGGGCAAAGGAATTAGTGATGTGAGTGTGAATTTAAAAGGAGAGAAAGCCACATCAATTGTAAATCTCCCCCATTTAATTAGAAAAGTTCTTATGTTTGTTTTAAACAACTGATCCAAAGAGCTTTGAAGATTCACCTATAATAATGCTTTCCAGGATTTTCCAGGCCACAGAAAACATGGGTTAGGGCACACTAAAAAACAATATCTATCTCCCCTAACACCATTTGAAGTAGGTCATTAATTCATTGTTCTTATACACATTCATTCATTCTGCCTTTATTGAACAACTGCTGAATATGATAGAAGACAGTTTAACGGATTCAGTTTTACCTACACCTGTATGTGCGCTATCTCTAGTTATGTGTATACACATGTTAGGATTAGGATTGTACTCATTCATGTATTTTTGTATGCAGGCCAGTTTTTTCAGACCCTCACTTTTTGGTTACTTGACTTTTGTCAATAGCAGACTAAGGAAAGTGAGGAGATCTTTGAGTTTTCAAGCATAACTTTTTGAAGGCTCAACAATGAGCAGGAAGAAAGTTTCTAGAATACTTTTTCTACACTAGATATCTTCAAAATAATTGAAACATAATTCTTTATTGCCATGAACTCAATCCAATGGATATATTTTAAGACACTTTCATTGTCTTCATACACACAATCTTTTGGGTAAATGTTTCTCCAGCCATATTTTCACATTTACACAACACTTAGGTATCCTGGCAGTGCTAAAATAAACATTGGCTCCACTTTAACAGGACAAATGTTTGCACTCTGAAACTGTTTGTCAATGAAATAAATATTTTCAACCAAAACAAAACAAACCAAAACTCTAAATTTATTAACATGAAGGTGAGGCCAAATTTGTATTGGACTTATGATTAAAGTCGCTATTTCACTTTAGGTTAACTTTTACGGCCATGGGTGTTCTACTTTCGTGACTTATCTTAAGGAGATAGATCAATAAGCAATAGAGAAAAGTAATAATTTAAAAGAGGAGCGTATGTTTACCGACTTATTCTGCCTTATTCTTTGCCTGAAAATCCTTCTTTATACCTAAATGTGTGCAGCACGAAATGTCATTTCTTATGTTTGTTCCTATAATGCGTTCTTGCACTTATGTGATGCTTCACTTAAAAATACTTTAGCTCTTTCTTTTTTTCCCTAAATCAATAACCTTAATGCCTGCTCCAAATAAGCTAAAATAGTTTTGATAATTTTCTAGAAATGGCAAACTTTTGCCTTTTAGCAGTTAAAAACTTTCTGAAATATTTAAAAATCATTTTTGACAGTATATTAAAGAGAGTGGAAGTCTTTATCTAAAGATCCCACTCAACTTTCCATGTACTTAAAATATTACAGGCAAATTGAGGAGGTGACTTATTTTAGAAGTAGATTTAAATGAATAAATTTTCTGAAATAAAAGTGACTCTTGTGAAAGAATTCAAATGACATACCTCATTTTGTGTTACATCTTATTGACTTTTACTCACTTCATGTAGGTGTTTAAAAACAAGAACTGGATCAAAGGTCACTATGACACTTCAGAGCAAATGCAAAGCTTCTAACTGTAGAAAGTATGTAGAAATACATTTTAAAAATATTTACTGAACTGGCTTAATTTTATCACTAACTTATAAATCAGTAAAAAATGTAAAACCAAGTTAATTGTCCTAGATATTATGTAATGCTAGCTCACTGGATAGATAATCTCTAGGTAGTCAGTGAAAAAACCTAAAACTAATGTGGGAGGGAGGTTTGAAATACTCTTACTTTAAATGTTCTTTCAATTAACTGGTTATATTCAATATGTTGATGCCATAGAAATGAATTTTTCTACTGTTTAATTCTCTGCATTCAATTTAATAGTGTTTTAAAGATGTAATTACTAATAGCATATGCTTCATTCCACATATTTTTTTAATATGAAAAAAAGAATGTTCACTTGTAAAATCATTAAAGTGAACGAAAAATAGTTTCTAGTGGTCTGTGGAGTTTTGGAAAACAACATCATTCTAGGTGTTAGCATACAGATGAAATATCAAGGATATTTATTTTAAAAAAATAGCTATTTCTTAACACAGCAGAGGTCTGAGGACATTAATGTTAGAGGATATCTTTAAAAACTGAAATTTCGAAGAATTAGAAAAAGGCACAGAGAATTTTCTAAAGGAAAGGTTCCCTAGTGTGTATTCACAGTGGGATGCTTGAAAGCAGGGTCGAAATGTTTTCATCTGCAAATAACAGAAAACCTTTTCACAACTGGCTTAAGAGGTAATGAGAAAGTTCCAAGGTGTTTGGTCTGGTAGACTTTGGAGGAAGTGGTCAGAGGTCATGACCGTCCCCAGAAGCCCAGACTATTCATTCTGCCCTCCACCTGGCCTCCTACGTTCAGGCTGGGTTTCTGTGTGGTTGTAGGATGAATTCCAGGGCAGCACCCCTCACTCTCTGGCTGACACTGACTCCTGGGACATCTCTCTTAAGAGCTAGGCTTCCTGGAAGCCTCCATCAAAATGTTTTATGTGGGCCAGAAGTTTGTCACACTGGCCAGAGAGTAGGATTGTCCTTGCACAAATCAAACCCATCCTTAAGTTGGAAGAACTCTAAAGAATGGACCATTGCCTTCAGACTCATGCACTGTTTTTCTTCCCAGTTCACATAAATAACAAGCAAGTAATAATGCCCACAGAGATTAACATATCTGCCTGGACTTAGTAAAAGGTGGCAGAGGGTCCTAAAAACTCAGTTATCAATTTAACATACATAGATTAGTCTTTTCCTACGTACTTAACAATTTCTGACTTCTTTCTTCTAAGGAAAGATGCATTCACACTGTGATCAGTCTGGAAATGGTATATTTTCACAAACTCACATCAGAATGGCTGTAGAAACTTTTATCCAATAAGAGTTTGTTTTCACTTTTATTAAGATTTTTAGCATGGCCATTGACTTATCCATGAGGAAACCAACTTACATTTTTTCCCAGGTGAGCATTTAACAACTCTAGGGAGCTCTGTCAGTTAAAAGAGGGGTATTTTTGAGGAAAAAATAATGCCATTGGTACTGACTTGAGTGATTGAGAGAGACATATAGTTATGAAATTCGTGTATGGTAGAGAAAAGAGACAGAATGAGTAACAAAGGAAAGGGTGATTCAAGGTAGCTTTGCATGAATTGAAAATTAGCAGTAGAGATTATAAACCAGAAATTAGGCTGTGCTGGAGAGGATATAAGGTCACACCCCCTGAAAATGTTATATAAGCTGGCATCTCAAATTTCTCAAGATAATAAAAAATTATAAGTATTTGCATAAGGCGAACTTTATTTGTATGGACAAAGTGCCCCCAAATTTAGTGTCCTTCAGAAGAAAAGAGAATTAACCAGACCATGGCTTATTTTGAGATTTATTTATAGGTGGCAAGTATCTTTATTTCTTTCAATGTTTAATAACATAATTGAGTTATATAGTGTGAAAATCAGTAGTGATGCTGAATCATTACCAAAACTCAGTGTTCAAGAAAAATTAACCGGATGGGAAAAGTCAGTGGTCAAAGTAAGAATGTAAAAAATAGAATAAGTACTAATGGCACAGGCAAAATTTATTTAAAAATTCAGAGAAATGCTCAAAACAAGGGAAGATGCTAAGTAATAACACTAAAATTCGTGCAACTCTTTCCCTTCCAAAGGATCTGTAAGCACTTAATAGAAACCCTCATTTCTTTGAGAGATGTGTGATAGATTTGTTCACTCATATACATAGAAATAACTTGCCAAACCTTTAAAATTGCTCTACAGGGATCAAATTACTATTAGAAGCTAGTTGTTAAAAGTCATACCATGATACACAGGGGTCAGATGGGGCTAGTCTGCAGATTGCAGTGCATCATTTAGCAAGTAGGGCCTGGGATGGTGGAAGAGCATAATAACAGGATGGGCCCTAAAGCCAGACTCTGCTGCCACCACCCCTGATAACTCAGGCTCCTCAGAGGATCCCGTTCATTGCAGTTCATTTGATCCACTTGTTCTTCCAGTCAAATTCACTCAGTCTCTTCTGAAGTCCCTCTGTTCACTTTTTTCACATTCATTTTATCATGTACTGTTTTTCCCAAAAATGTCCTTTGACTTTTCATATCCACTTTATATTATATGTAGAACTTGCATCGAAACCTGCTTCATCCTAAAGTAGCTGGAGAAAATCATGATAAGAGCGTGCATTCTTTAACTATGTGCTTATGTAACAATGATGTTGAAAAGGTCGTTTAAATGAGCTTTTGATATTAGATGTTTTAACATGGTTTTTGTGGATTCTTGGGATTTGGGGGAACATCATGTCAAATCATGCAGAGGCTGCAGCACAGCCCTCCTCCTGCTTCATGCTGTTGGTCCTGATCCCAAATGTAGTGTTCTCTTGGCTCCTCTGGCTCCCAGCCCACCAACACATGATCTTACTGTTATGCAAAGGATTGCTGGGCTTTGTCTGCAGAGTCTGGGACTTGTTCTTGAATCTCTGGGGGTATTCTCAGTCTGTGGTGTCAAGAATGCTAGTGACAGGCCTTAAGGTGGAGGTGTGGACATGTTAAAGAACAAGCAGCTCAACATGAAACACGTGGGGCACCTGGGACATGCTGACATGTCCAAGGGAATCATCCATTGAGGCCATTTTCAGCTCTGTTATTCTCTGAATCTATGAAGTTTGCTAACACCATAGCAGATTATTTTCATTTTCCTAGAGAATTGGCTGATAATGCCTAGAGCAATGATGGCCCTGACCTGCTCAGGCTGAGTTTTGTACTTGAATGTCACAACTGAGGTTTAGTGCCGGAATTATGAATCTTGCACAGTGTTCAAGAAGGCCCAGTTACCAGCTGAGAATGATCAAGTTCACATGCTTGCGAAACTTATAGAAGCCTTAGTTAACCCAAAAGCAACCACATAGATAATCTTTTCTCTTGAGTAAAAAAAAAGCACTTTATATATTTGTTTAAAAATATTTTTGCTCTGGTTTTAGGTTTAGAGAGGTACATAGAAACTGCTAGACCTGACCAACAATAAAGTCATACAATAGTTGTGTTGGTTCAAAGGCCAATTTGAGATTTCCAGGGTTGGATAAGAAGGAACTTTAATTGCTTATTTATAGTTTATCTTAGTCTGTTTGGATTGCTTTAACAGAAACCATAGGCTGGGTGACCTATAAGCAATAGAAATTTATTTCTCTGAATTCTGGAGGCTGGGAAGTCCAAGGTCGACACTGGCAGTAGTGTCTGGTGAGGGCCCATTTATTGGTTTTTAAATGGAGGTCTTCTCTCTGTATCATCATGTGGTAGGAGGGGTGAGGAAGCTTTCCAGGGTCCCAATCATAAGGCACTAATCCCATTCAGTCACTTACCAAAGGCCCCACTTTCTGATACCCTCATATTGGAGGTTAGGATTTCAAAACATGAAGCTTGAGAGGACATATTCACTCTATAACATATTCTGTTGTCGTTGCTGTTTTAAACTGGAAATTGAACCCAAGGGTGCTTCACCACTGAACTACATTTCCAATGCCTTATATCCCCAGCATCCTACCCTTTCTTGAGACAGAGTCTCAATAAGTTGCTGAGGCTGGCCTCTGGAACTTGCCATCCTCCTGCTTCAGCCTCCCAAGCCCCTGGGATTACAGGCGTATGCCACTGTGCCCAGCTCAATCTATAGCATATCCTATCATGGGAAACAAAATTCTAGAAAGGAATTTTGAGAGAAGGGAAAGTTCCCAAGTCTGGACCACTTCTGTTGACATTAGAAACACTGACTGGTGACAGCAGGTGTCTGATGGAGTTCAACATGTGCTGATGCTCTTGTCTCTAAGTGACACCTCTCTTGTACCCCCCCCCCTTTTTTTTTAATTATTTGCTTCCCTTCTCTCATATGTTTGAAAAGAAAAATTAAAAACTTTATGAAACTGAAGTCTAAAATCATCAACAATTCTAAGATCGAAATTTTATCACAAGGTTTGTTTTTGTTTTTTTCCCACCCTGGGAGAATTGTTTATGTTCTATTTGAGCAAAAGTGAGGGTTCTGATGAAGGCAAAGATTTCAGCTTCCTGAGAAGCATTTTCTGGAGTGTCACCCTGAACCACTGGACCAGTGAGAGGGGAGTGTGGTATCCCCTTGGGTTGGAAGAAGGGTCTCTGCTGAGAGGGCATCCCTCCTCCACTACTGAGCAGCCGTTTGCTCTGGGCTTCCTCTGGGGGCGCCAAACTAAACTCTGGGGAGCTCAGGACCCTTCTCTATCTGTGACCAGCCACTCAAGGAAATAACTTTCTGGAGGTGAATGAGCCCTCTAGGAAATGTTATACAGTTTTATAATGTCTCCACTATCTGTAGTTACTAGAAGGATGGCCATGGGAAGGGAGGAAACAATGCACTTAAAAAACTAAACAAAAAACCTTGCCCTTCTTAGAAATCTTCAATTGAAAACAAAACAACAACAACAAACCCAAAGGAATGAAAACTTCAGTTTTCACCCAAAACAGACCCTCTTCCTCTGTAGCTCTGTGATGAAAGTACTTTATTGCATCCATTTCATTTTGTAATTTATTTTTTAAATATTTTTCTATTTTTTTACTTGTTCTTCCTAGATATATATGATAGTAGAGTGCATTTTGACATGTTATACTTACATACAATATAACTCATTGTGTGATTTAAATGAAAGTAAATGTAGGAAAAGGCAGATCACAAAGTGCTATAGAAGAAGCACCTTTGTCTCCCTTCCTGAATCCCCACCATGGAAGTACAAATAGTTGAAAAAAAAAATTCTACTTGATAAGACAACTACTTTAGTCAAAATCCACTTATCCCGAAATGTTACCTGACTCACATATTCATTTATTCAACCAATATATAGTGGGCTTGCTGTTTTCTGTTTCTTTTTTCTGCGGGCACATACTTCACGACATAATAGGAGGATGCAATAGATGAATCAGAACCAGAGTCTGCCCTCAAGGAATTTAAGCACATATAGGGGAGAGAAAATGGGACTACAGAACAGAAATTAAAAGTAGAAAGTGAAAAGTGTCAAAAGAAAAGTATGGGTATAGGAGGAAGGTGGGCGTTGGAGGAAAGAAAGATTACTTCCAGCAGAGGAATTAGGGAGGTTTGGAGGAGGCTGCCTATGGGGGAGGGGAGGGACGATTTGTCAGGTGATGGGGTGGGGGACAGGGCAGGGAGAGTATGGGAGGCAGTGATTAGCAGGGATTGGTTCCATAAAGTCTGAGATAAGGCCGCCTAAGCAGCCAGAAATGATGTTGGAAGGGCAGGTCTGTTCAGACTGGGTGAGGAACAACACTGGGTGAGGATTTTAGGTAGGACTGGATGGAGGAAGAGTTTTTGTGCAATAAATAGACTGATGGGATGTAGTTATAATTCTGAAAAGTTAATTTGGAAGAATTTAATCAAATGAATTGGAAGGCCCAACCCAGAAGACTAGGGGGTAGAAATACTTGTTAAAAGGGATTTCTATATCAAAATAACTGTTTCTCAAAGAGTGGAGAGTGATTATTTGTGGTATATACAGTTCATTTAAGTGATCTTCAGATTTTAAGAATAGCATAGTATATGTGTGAATTAGAAAAATATAACTTGCATATGAAACCTGATTCCATAGATTTTTGCCTTAGATAAGTCGAGGAAAAAAAAGTGTATCTCCATTAAGTTAAAAATATTAAATAAATAATACACTGCATGCAGAGTGCTCCTATTTCCCCAAGTCCTGAAGGTCTTTGGGGAACAACTTTTGTTTCCTTTTATTTTATTTTGTTGTTCATGGTGCTGAGGATTAAACTAGGACTCATCATATCCTAGGCAAGCACTGAACCACTGAGCTACATTCCGGCCCTGGGAATGTGAAGTTAATGGGCTCCTGTCTCAGAGTAATGGAAATGCAGATGAAAAGATAAATATGAGAAATTGTTTGGGGGAGACGGCAGACTTTGGCAATCTAGGTAAGGTGAGCAAGGAGAATAGGAAGCAATCCAAAGTGCTGCTGCTAAGGCTGTGAGTCTGACTGTATCACAGTGCCAGGAACCACTAGAAGAAATACAAGAGGCGTAGGTGGATGACAAGAGTTCAGTGTGTGAGCTTGAGGAGATTGAGGGCTTTTCACGAGGCGTCTGAGATGCAGAACTGCAGTACAGAAGGGCCGGAGTAGGAGGAGATTTAGACTCATTCTCAGAGGTGATAGCTGAAGTCGTGAGGGAGTAACTGAGGGATATGGAGAAGAGGACCAAGGACAGGTCTTGGAAAAGTGTATATTTAGGGATGATAGGAGCTAGAGAGACTCAAAAAGGTATCAGAGAACTAATAGAAGAAACCAGAAAATATAGCGTCATGAAAGATCATTCCACTCCTGAGTTCCCAGGGTCGCCCTGTGATTGACATAAGGTAGTTGGTTGCAAAATAAATATTAATGAAAAAGAAATGTGTAATCAACAGAGTTGGGGTCTACAGAGGAGGTTGAAGGGCAAAAGGGAGAAAATACCGGTGAATTTGGCCCTGAGGAAGTCATTGGTGACCTTTGGGTCTGTAGAGTCTCAGTGGAGTGACAAGGGCAGAAGCCAGATTGTAAGGAGGGAAGGGCAGAGTGGGGGGTCCGGAAGTGGACTCTTCTTTCAAGAGCTGTGAAAATAGGATGCTGGCTTGGGGGTTGGGGATTACAGAAAGGATTTTCTTTGGGTATGCTCACACACATTCGTAAACAAAGACGGATCGGTGGGGTATGAAGAGCTTGAAAGTTCAAGGATTTGCTGGGGGAGGACAAATTAGCAGGACAAACAACCACAAAGGAAAGAAGTGGGGAAGGGAAAGGCACACAGGGGCATTAACACTGGCAAAGTGCAAGAGCAGTTCTTACCTTGAGACTAATGAGAAGAAAGGCTGTCAGTGCTATGGAGAGGAGTAAAGGGGGGAAGCTCACAGTAGGTGACTGGGTTATTTCCTTTAAAGAGTGAGAACATCTTCAAGTATCAAAGGGCCAAGCATGGGGTTTGCTCCTTGACAAACATGGAGAATTTGACAGTTTTCAGTGCAGGGCATGTGGAGAGAACTAGTTGAGGTGGTTCCAAGACAGCAAAGGAGAGAACCCGTCCAACCTCTTCAGTGGCTCTTAGTCACAGAAAGCTGAAGAGCAGGCACATAGCTTACAGCAGTTGGGGTTGGCAAGCTTGTGTCATGATGGTAAGGCGACTTCTATCCCTGATAGAAGTTAAAGACTATTTCCTACTTAGCTCAGTTTGGGTATTATCAAGCAGGTAGTGGAGCAGGTGAAACCTCCTAGGATCTGAGCAGCCCTGATTTTAAAGTGTCATTTTTGTAGTTATTTTTAAGAACTGCTCTACTTGGTGCTTACTACTTGAATTCAACCGTTTGAGACCGAGGTCTAAAACAAATTATTGGCTCTCATAGTGAGGCGACTGCCTCACTCTGAGAGGTACCATACCAAATTTGCTCCTTTATTTTCTCCTGACATTTAAAATATGCCCTTGCTGAATAATGAGCACTTGAAGACAACAAAGGGTACAGCTTGGTTCCATGTGGGAGGAGGTAGGAAGAACACTGCTTCTGGAGTCACTTGATTCTAGGTCTGAGGATTCTTTGACTTGCCAGCTGTGTGACATAATCTTTCCAAACTTCTTGCTTTCTCATATGTGAGAAAAAAATGTTTTTAAAAAAATTTAGAAGAGAGTTTAAAAATTGTATTCCTGGTAAGGTTACTATGAGGACTAAATTAAAGTACTTAATATAGTACCAAGCCCGTGGTAGTTGCTCAATTAATGGAAACTAAATTATTATTCCATGGTTACCACTCAAATCCATTTTGATAGGTTCTCACAGAATACCTTTTGAATAAATTCTGCATTCATTTGACTTGGAACAGTGTGTTTGCTGTAAGCTGAAGTTATAAGGAAAGGAAAATGCTTAACATGTGTTTGGATGAATGAAAACCTTGGCCTGTGTTTCTTTTTCTTTTTCTTTTTTTTAAAATTTTTATAGTACTGGGAATCCCCAGGACCTTGCACATGCCACGCAAGCGCTCTACCACTGAACTACCTTCCCACCCCTGGTCCACCTGGTCCTATATCCTTTTTTTGGGTACCAAGAATTGAACCCAGGGTGCTTAACCACTGACTCACATCCCCAACCCCTCCACCCCTTTTTTAAAATTTTGAGACAAAGTCTCACTAAGTTGCTGAGGCTGGCCTTGAATTTGAGATCCTCCTGCCTCAACCTTTTGAGTCCCTGGGATTATTGGAATGTGCCACCGTGCCTGGCTCCTGGCCCTGTATTTTTAAAAGTGAAACCCGTAAGTCAGGTTAAGTTGCTTACCAGAGGCTGAGGCTTATGATTCTCAGAATGGCATCACTCTTACTTAGTGCTACACTGTTCTGCATGTCCTTTACTTTGATCATATTGCTGGGCTCAGTACTAAGTCCTTCCGCCAGTGAGGCAAACTAAGTATCTCTGTGACATTTTCCCTCCATTAGAAGCAGACATTTTCGATGGCTGGGTTCTTACTGGCTTACTGTGAGTGAGTTAAATCAAACTTCTCTTGGCCACTGGAGAGGTGGTGGTGGTGACTGGGTCTACGTAATCCATCTCTGTATTCCTGTGCCTAATGCAGATCCTGGAGTATAGTAGGCAATTTATGTGTGACATAAATGAATCAACAATTTCCTTGTGAACATGATGAAAATCATAGGCCGGTGAGATGGCTCTGTCCAGAAAGACAGCCCAAATAGATTGCTGGCATCCAAACTCAACTGGCTTTGTCTTCAACCTAGTAAAATGCAGTTATTTTTAAAATAATGGATGGTTGAGGACATGTATAACTCTTTTGGGTTCATGATGAATGAAGAGAGAACCAATGTGTTAAATGGAAAAAGCAGAATCCAAAGAAATTCTAAGAAAGAACATAGCAGAATAATTCATGTTCAGTTAGAGGGCTAAGATTTTAATCTTGATTCCACGATGTAGTGCAAGTGTGCCCATAGCAATGCACTTAGCCTTCCAGCCCTAGGTGTGTTGGCAAAGTTAGGAGGGGAGTCTCTGCCTTGCAGGACTCTTGCATGACTGAAGCAGACCAATGTAACGTGGAAGCCCTTACCGCAGCGTACTTCACACAGAGTAAGAATGCTTACTGTGTTTCCTGATGCCAAAAGAGTTTGGGGTAGGTTCAAACAATGGGTTAACCCTAAGAAGTTGAAATTGTAAACAAGATAAATGTAAAGAAGGTTTAAGTACCAAAATACGAGGCAGGAGCTATGTGACTTGAAGGAGAGATTTTAGCTGACAGTAAGTGTGATAAGACTTAGAGAGGAAAAGCCCTGTATTAATACAACAAAGTATTTGGGATGATAGCAGTCAAACAGAGTGTAGTTCACACTGATCAGAGGACCCTGGACTGTGGTACTAGTTATGGACTCCACCCTTTAAGGCAGTCACTGAAAACCGATGGCCCATTGCAAGGAAGTGGCCAGGGAGGTGATTTGTCTCAAAGACCTATACTATGTGGAATAGCCTGAAGAAACAGAGGATTATTGGATTGGAGGGGAGAACACTTAGGGCAACAACTACCTGCCTTTTATGTGTTTCAAGGGTTGTCATGTGGAGGAAGGTACTGAGGCCTACTCTGTGACATGCCAGAGGACAGGACAGGGATCAGTGGAGGTGCAGGCCTGTAGGCTTCAGCTTGGCCTGGGTCAGCACTTTCTGAGCACCAGTTATCTGAATAGAGAATGAGCTGTCTGCAGAGATGGTAAGCTTCATACTCCTAAATGTGCTTAAGCAGAGTACTTTTGTACCTTGGCACATGCATTGGAGAGACAAACCCAGAATAAGCTGAGATATTGAACTATTGCCACCCGTGGGCCCTTCCAACACCTGGACACTGGGACTTCCTTGACCTTTTATAACCTTGACCTTTTTCAACTCAAAATTAGCAGAATGCTCTTTCTGCCTCAAAAAAAAAAGGTGAAATGCAGTTCACTTAAGGTCAGGTAATAAAAATTCACCCAGAAGGAGAAAGAGCTTTTCAGCTCAGTGTATTTGTTTGTTTTATTTTGTTTTAAAACAGCCATTAGCTGAATTTCATCCTTAATCAGATTCTCTGATTAAGGATTCTTCAAACACACCACAAAGCAAGCAGTCTTTCCTCTCACATCTGGAAATTTTTGTAAAAAGAGCAACATGCTCAAGGCATAGCTCAAAATAGAACCTACATTTCCCGACTTCTGAATCCCTGGGCCATCTCCATGCAGAGCTTCTTACTCTGAACTTTCCAGAGGCTGTTAGAATTCACTCTTCCAGCCCTTGAGGGCTTCCCTTTCAATGATTGGCAACTCTATTTGACTGTCCAGTTTTGGAAAGGATAGAGGATTTGACAAGTAAAAGCCTCTGAGAGTAAATAGTAAGGGGAGGTCTGCATGCAAAGATATAATGTGTAGGGTTATTCTCATTTCTGAGTTGATTCTCATTTTTAGCTGGGAATACAATGGAAATAAAATCATTCAACTTATGTCTTGCTCATTAATCCCCAAACCAGTCATCCCTTGACTCCCAAATCAGCATGGGAGTTGCAGGAAAATCAGGTCATCCACAGAGGCCCCATGCTCTCTGCATCCACCCCATGCCTCCAATTTATTGATTGCACTTTGGAACTCAATACTAAACAAAATTGCCATGCAATATCTGCCTTCTTGGAGGAAATCTTGGTGAAGTTTTGCAAGTTCTCTTCCATTCCCTGACTTTATTCTGAAGAAACAAGGAATCAGGCTGAGAATCCATTATTACTAAAGTGGTATACAGCAGCAAAAATTCAAGTAGTGTTTGTATTCAAATCTGCTGATGAGAACTCATTTACATTATTAGCTATCCTAACTTCACATAAAAGAAAGGGGGTGGTTGCTAGTTAGATCAGTGGTAGTTCTGCAAATTGTCACCAAGAGTCATTGGTTCCCCGCGGCTGATGACTGCCCCGCATTCTTCCAGTGTGGACACCCAGAGCTGTTGAAAAGAATTGAAACACTTGTCAACAGAATGGAAAGCTGGCCTTCATCAAAACAATTTTAGTCTGTGAGACTAATGACCTTTCGTTGCTGTTTGTTTTAGTTTGAAACTGAATGAGAAAATTGTTTTAGATAACAGTAGCTTGGTCTTCCTTTCCCAAGTATTTTATTGGGAAAAGCCAAGTAACACAATTGTTAGCTAGAATTTAAAAATTGTATATATACATATTATATATGTGTGTGTGTGTGTGTGTGTGTGTGTGTGTGTCTATTTATCTGTCTATATCAGAATGGAGGATGTTATCAAACAGCTTAGAGATCTAACTTCAGAATGGATAACAAATAATAATAATAACAAAATACTTCGTGTCTAAGGAGAAAAATACCCACTGTTGGTTCATATACCACAATAATAATAGTCCCACATGGTAAAATGCAACATTTCTAAATGCTATTCACCCTAGTGTTCTCTCTCTCTCTCTCTCTCTCTCTCTCTCTCTCTCTCTCTCTCTCTCTCTCTCATAATTGTAAGCTGAGCTAGCTGATGAACAGTCTCTAGGGACAGGATAGGATCACCCTTGTTTCCTGTTTGGCTTGCCAAAGAGAAAAAAAATCCTATTGAAAGAAAAGAACGTAATGGTTTTGCAATCTAGGTAAAAGGTTTAGAAGAGTTCAGAGATCAATTAATTCTTAAATCTTGACCACTAAATTTCTTTTCTGAAAATCTAATATATTCCTAGCTTTGAAATCTGCAAATGAGATCATAAATAAAAGCAAAAGATGTTCAAGGAGAAACCCTATTGGAGAAAGTAAAAATAGGTGGTTTTCATTTATAGACGTTACCTTAGTTGTCCATTTGAAGTGGCATACATTTAAAAACAAAACAGTGCACAGATATGACCTTCCCTGGTTAAGTGTCTGTGGGTGGGTATGTATGGAAATGTTTAAAATGCTTAGGTAAAAATATCAAATAGGCTTTACATAAACCACCAGATACTTTACAGATATTTGCAGCATTGACCATTTCCCTTTGGCTTTGAATCAAGGTGGAGAACAGAGACATTCATTGCATCCTTGTGAAGCAATGAAATTTCTGTAAGTCGTGATCTGCTGGCATGTAATAACTCGATCTGCTTCATGCAGACAAAATATATTAAAAGTATGGACGAGTGAAGTTTGTGCCCCAGGGAAAAGGCGAGATAATGCATTGAAATTGTTCAGAGGTAGTTAGATGCCTAATGGTCTAATATGTGAGCTATGTGAGGTCTGAGGTCTGGTTCTCATAAATTCTGGCTAGACTGATCCTGTAATTTCAAGCAAAGGATAAAAGCGTTAGCCAGAATCATCAGTGTTCAAGGTCCATGATGCTGGATATTATTCATGTAAAGATTTTAAAAAGAAAAAACACACTTTAAAAGGGATGCTGTAGAGTATAATTTATGGTTCTGCAAATATACATATTTGTATTTGAAAATATATGCACACCTACATGCATGGAATAAGCCATTTAAAGAAATAAATTAATTTAAATTTATATAGACCTTCACATCTTTTCCATAATGGCATAGAATTTTTGATATAATAATGTGCTGCATGAAAAACCTTGTAGGATCTAATTATTTTAACTTCAAACTGACGTATCTGTGTTTAAATAGGAGCAAAAAACATGTTTGTAATAAAAATTTACCATTATGAATAGAATAATTTAAAACCAATTTGGGCAAATTCAGGAGTGATTAGAGGAAAAAGTTCCCAAGACATTTGGTAGCCGTATAAATGATTTCATAAAATATGCTAAGACTATCCAACCAATTATATTGGCTGAATATAGAGTCCTCAGATTTGAAAAGAAAATTCTCTAAGAACTGATACCTTAAAATTAGGTAGATGGTAGGTATGAAAAGCCCTGTTAATATCCTTCTTTATGTAATTTGTTTCATCTTGGGGGTAGAAGTTTTGAAGTTTTCATTTGCAGTTTCCTTTCTTTTTTTAACCAGCTCACTTATGTTTGAGTCTACAGTATATTTATACAGTCTTTCCTGCCAGAATCGTTGACAGTATTTTTTAAATGCTTTCCCTCACTTCCTAGGTTATACCAACCACCACTCTCCTTAAGTTCTCAAAACTATACCACCCACACACACACATCATGAATCGAGATATGCATGATTTTTTTCTTCTGTAAAACAAAGTTCGATCTAAAATTACTTTGACTTTGTTGGAACACCATAAAATTGTCTCAACTTTGCACCTTATGGAAGTAGCTGGTATGACCTTGTTCCTGGTGACGAGGCAATCATTCTAAAATTTTGTTTATAAAAATGTCTATATTTACATATATATAATTGTATAATCTTTGTTAGTACTGTACTTTAAAGCACTCCAGTATTCCATAAGAACTTTAATAGAAAATTCACTTTTAACCCAGTGTTCTGAACTTATCTGAAGATATTTGAAGACTCAGTTGTAATTGACTTTATGAGTTTAACTTTGTAAATTGCTGAAATTGCTTAACTGTAAACTGGTCTGCTCCATGCTTTATAACATACATGCAGCCATTACCTTTTAATCTTTGTAATTCTTTCTTTTATCTATCTAGGAGATAATATTATTTATTCACAAATGAGAAAACCAGAAAACTAAGGATATATACAAATAAGTATTATATATAAATAAGTATTATATATAAATAAATACTTTATATATATGTGTGTGTGTGTATATACATATATATATATTTTATATATATATAATTTTTTTGGCAAAACCAGGTATTGAACCCAGGACACTCTACCACTGAGCTACATGTCCCAGCCCTTTTTATTTTTTCATTTTAGACAGGGTCTTGCTAAGTTGCTGAGGTTGACCTCAAAGTTGTGATCCTCCTGCCTCAGCCTCCTGAGTAGCTGAGTTTATTAGGAGTGCACCACCTCACCTGGCTAAGTGATTTTAAAATTGTTCTGAAAAGCATCAGATTGCAAACTTTGCATTGTTCCAGCTTACATTTACTCCTTTTCCCTCAAAACACTACATTCTTTAGTTTCACCTGTTATTCACCTTGAGGATACTCAGATTCCTCTAATAGTTAGAATATGAAGGTATTTATAAGGAATAACATGGTTATTTATTCTTACATGTTGATGTTCCAGGAGACTCTGGACAAAGAAGGTCAATCTTTTTTTTTTGGGGGGGGGGGGGCGGTGCTGGGGATCGAACCCAGGGCCTTGTGCTTACAAGGCAAGCACTCTACCGACTGAGCTATCTCCCCAGCCCAATCTTTTTGTTTTTTAAAGAAAGTATATGAATTATTTGGATGGATTACTTAGATGCTAGGAGTCTATTTTGGCCTCATTAGCAAGAATTAATCCTGTTTTCCAGAATTGAACTCCCTCATAGTTTTCTCTCCATATCCTTTAGAAGAAAATCCTAGCAATGATTTGCCTACCTCTGAGTTTGAATTATTTTACTGGTGTGCCCATCCTTCCATAATTCCTCCTATTCCTTTTTCAGTGACATTTTGCTGTCAGTTAAGGAAGATAAGATGACTGTGTGATGATCCTCAGCTACAGATAATGTGCAAAAATTAGCAGTGGAGTTGGATGATTCAATTTTCTCCACATTAGGGAAACTCATAGTTTTAGCGGGAAGGGTAGGTACTGGAAATTTGGAATTAGTTTACATTTTCTATCCAAAGTTAGGTAATATGATTACTTTTTGATTATTTCAATTCTAAACATCTCAGGGCAAAATTCAAAATCCGTGCTAGAAAACCTGAGTTAGGTTCCCCTCATCACCCCTACCCTTCCCGCTCTTCATCATTCTCCAAATCTTTTCCAGATTGTTTGCAAAATGAAATTATCTAATTTCACGAGTATTTGTTCTGAGAAAGCACTGTACTCTGGCAGAGAGAATCCAGAGACACAGCTTTAAGGCCTGATAACTTAAAGCAAAGTCTTTTTTATCTATGATTCAACTTGATTCATTGGGAACTCTGAGAAGGACATCTGGGTCAAACATCCTCAAGTATGTCTATGAACAAGCGTATCAATGACACCATTTATGGTAAATGACAAATGCCAACATGTTGAGTTCTCAGAGTTCTTTGCTTCAAGTCTCTGATAAACATGTAAAATATTGTCAGTTTTCTTTTTTAAAAAATTAACTTAGTTTGAGAGCTTTTAGAAAATAAATGGTATGTTTATAATTGTCTGATTTCATTCTTTCAAAAATTTAGACCACCAAACTGAAGCAGGAATTTATTCAGGACATTTTAATATCCATTGAGGCACTGTTTCAAAATGTACATCTGCTTCCTTAATTATAATATCTCTGAATTTGTAACTCCTGCCACTATTAAATTTAGTTTTTAAAAAACTTTTGACTAGGAATCAATGCTGAATTATTAATTTGAATATTATGAACTTTTCAAGTTCTAAGTACAGAAGAAGAAAGACTGAACTAATTTGACTAATTAATCTAGTTGATTATAGGATATTTATATAAGCAGAGTTAATCTAGCAGACCAAAAGGTTTAAGGAGTCTAGTAAAGCTATAAATGAAATAAATTAGTAATTCAGTGACTAAATAAGATATTTGATGGAAAATTAACACTTTAATAAGTACTTTTAATCATCTTTCAAAAGACTATAGCTTGATAGATTTAAGTATTTGTGCTTCGTTCCTACATTTTATCTCTAACACTCACAAAGTATCTGAGACTATAGCATAACTTAATTTTTTTAAATAATTACACTACAAAAGCATGCCTAGAACATTTTATATTTATTTTCCCACTACACTCTGCTAACTGCCTTGTTTAGTTGGTACACAGTATGAAACTGCATGAGAGAAAAAAGCTCAAGCTCTTTTTGTTTGAATGTGCCCACCTACAACACTGTGGGTGATATTAATGAAAATGAGATCTCCTTTTGTTTTGTGACAAAAAACACATTTAATAGGTCTAATTTTAGATGTAGTCACTGATTTTGTCCCAAGATAAAAGAATAAGATGTGGAATGTGCCCAAACAGGACTTCTAAAGGTATGTGTTCAATCAAAGAGTGTTCCTTTGAGTTTGTGTAAAAGAAGAAAAATCTCATTGATTTTTATGGAAGAATTAAGGGAAAGTATCACTCTCCGGATTGCTTGATGTGAAGGAATACTATAGCATTTTGCTTTAGTCTGATACTTAGTAGACAAGTCCCCTGAGTAGGAAGCATGGCTAATTTTGTTCTTTAAAAGGGCCTAATGTGGTGTTGACATACTCAAATGTTAAATAATATATTTTAACATGAAGGGAAAGCTCAAAGCTTTCATGAGGTAAGGCTGAAAAATAGTTATACATACCCTTGATTCGCAGAAAATAAAGAGGCAAAAGAACTCAAATTCGTTTACTCGTTCCTAGAAAAATCCTTTCAGTTTTGTGTTTAGCACATGTTGGATTTACATTTCCCAGGTTTTCAGACTTCATCTCCTTCAAAAAAATTTTTTTTAATCTAATAACTCTCAATATCACAAATTTCAGAAATGTGTACCTCCCTGTCTGGCACTCACACTTGAAATTATTATACTAAAAACATTAAGAATTTGCTTTCTTTAAAATTTACAGTATATTTACAATTATCATATTGTACACTTTAAATTAGTGCATTGCATGGCACTTGAATATATCTCAAAGATGCAAAAACAAACACAAAAAGCTACACCAATAAACTTGTCAGTTAAGCTGCACATGTTTAAGTCCTTTTTTTATCTTTCTTTTTTTACTAGTTCCTTTGACAGGTAAAAATTCAAACCAAAATAATGATCTAATGTAAAATAATTCCAAATATATCAAAAAAAGATACTCTGAGAATCATTTAGGTAAATAAGAGACTATATATACAGCTCAGGCACTAAAAGTTGCCATTTGCTTTAACAGTAATAAATCTTTAATTTCTACACTGGCTGTATTGGCTGACCTGATATTAAACAAATTTTTTTTTCTTCAGATTTCCAAAGTGTAGATTCATGTATCCATTTAAACAGTGGATTTAAATTTTAAATCAAACCATATTCCTTTAGGAGTATATTTTAAAAAAAAGAAAAAGAACTCTACTTAAATATGATGCCCTAATTAATAATTAAATTTTAAAAAAAGAATATAAATTTAAGAAAGCTTTTTCTCAAAACTTGACATTAACAGAAGAAAGAATACCTAATTCTTTTATTTCTGAAAAGTATGTAAGAGAACACATGAAACTAGGATTGGGGAGGGTGGAGTACAAGGAAAATTTTGATGTCAGGAAACCCAGGTATAAACTCCAGCTTATCTATAAGCAATATATATTTGGGGGGTCTGAAAGGACAGAGACTGATACAATCAATAGATGATAAAGCCTGTACTAATATAGAAGTGGTAGTGAGAATAAAAAACAATAACAGATATATACATGATAAATTTTTTGTACAAAGAATTAATGAGATTTATAAATTAATAAAGATGGAAAGATGGTGTGCTAAATATTCTAAAAGAAAACAAATAAATAAAAAAGATGATGCCCTTCCTTCAGATACCTACAGCCTAGTGGGGGATAAGTAAGTTCGCATGTAATATACTATACTTACACTGCAGAAACAATTGTCAGATAGTTTTTAATAAATATCTGGCAACCACCAACAATCTGCTGATAAACCCCAGCAAGTAAGCTATTTGATGATGTGGCACATGGTCCTCCATAAAAGTGCTGGTCAGTGAACAAAAGTGCAGTAACATCAGTAGAACTTCGATAGTAGTTAAATTCCTCTGATTAGACCAGTGGTGATATGCATTTTCACTTAGAAGAGTTCTGATGGCTTGGGCAGAGAATATGGCTGGGCCAGGGAATTGCAATCAGAGGTGGCACCATGTGACTGGAAAGCCACGTGAGTATGCAGGGAATGGAAACTGAAAGGAAAGGTCTCAAAAGCAAATAGAGCTCCCCTTCCAAGCTGAACCCAGGCCAAGCCTAATTCTATTGTATTTTCAAAGGTAGTTACTGTAATGAGCATGTAAATGGTGGAGTTGGCTCACCTGCACAATACAGGGGCAGATGAGTAATGGCAGTGCTAGCCAAAATCACACTGGACTGAACATTAATTGGAAAACCATGAACTCTTGTTTGGTTCTGTCCAGAGTGATCTCTAACTGATCACTTAACCCCTTTGGTATTTATTTTCCTCTCATTGATTTAAAATGAATACTGATTTATTTAACTCTTAAATAACATAATTCTCCCAAAGTGTGTAGCATAGATTCTGACAGTTAATGAGTGTCAGGCATTTCAGATGAGAAGAAATATGGTTTTAATGGTGGTGTTTTGAAGTTTGACACAGTGATAGAATTAATTAAAGATGTCTTCATAGGAGCTGGACGCCTCTATATTAACTGGTAGTTCTAAATGCCTGCTGAACAAGGGCCTTTTTTTCTTTTTTTTTTTTTTTGCTAGCCTTTTTTACTTTCTTAAAATAACTCTCTCTCCCGTATAGTACTTTGGCGTCTTTTTTCCTTGAAGAAGAGGTAGGATTATCTAGTAATAAATAATTTATGATTATATTGTTAAAGGAACGAATTAACCTTATTAAAATGCTTTGGAAATCCTTTAACAACAATTTGTTGTTTTGGGGACCTGCCAAATCTTGAACATCTCATTGAAGGGACAGAAAAGAGTTGTCTTCATTTGGAGGAATGGTTGGTAGTTATAGCTTTAAGATAGTTCCATAGCTAATAGTTATTTATTGTGAATTTTTACTTTAATAAATCTTTTCCATCTTTCTACAAATCCATTATGTAATGACTTTTGCAGTGTGCTTTGGGGTATTCAGTCCTGGGCCAAGACAAACTATTTTTCTTCTTACAACTGTTATTTATTATGAGCAAGTAAAGTCATAGCAGTTGTCTAGAGAGGACACTTATAAGAAATGACAATATTTTTGCTGTGTCTGAAACATTTCCCAAGCCAAATACTGGAATGTCAGCTAGCATCCATTGTTATTAAACTTTTATCTGCAACATAGCTGGGAAATTGATTAACAAAGAAAATTTATGTTGATTTGAGGTTTTACAAAGGTTTAAGTTCTCTCCCTGAAAAAAAAAAAAAAAAAAAAAAAAAAAAATCAGGTAGGATCCATTTGGATAACAAATATCTGGCATTTACAAAATTATTTTATTGTATATAATCTAAGGTACACACATGATGTAAAATGAAGTGATTACTACAAATAAATGATCATATCCTCATATCATAAAATATCCTTTCTTCCTTTTTTTTTTTTTTTTTTTTTTTTTGGCAAGAGTACCTAAAATCTACTCTTGGCAAATTTCAAATATGCAATACAATATTATTAATTATTGTCCTCATATTCTATATTATATTTCTAGTCTTATTCATCCTACATAAGTGGAACTGTAAGACATTTTTAAAATCCTAAAATGGTATTCCAGTGAGATGAGTAAGCATTTCTAAAGCACAATATTCTATACATCAAGAAATTAGAAAAGAGGGCTGGGGAGGTAGGTTGGGGAAGAACACTTGCCTAGCATGCATGAGACCCTGGCTTCAATTCCCAGTGCTGAAAAAAATATATATGTCTGTGTATATACAACCTGAACCAAAATTTAATATAGATTTGAGCTTAGTGCAGACTGTTCTCAACAGGTAAACTGAGTTTCTGTCTTTTTTTTTAAGTCATTCTCAGTGGTGAATTTGATCACCAAATCAAGTGCTTGAAAAACTGCTCATGACCAACTGACTTAGTTCAGGTGCAGAAGAACTCTGTAAACAGAGGCAGAGATGAGGCACTTGCAGCCCGTAGGTTGATATGCCTTTTCTTTGCCACCGAGATTTTACCACGTTAATAAATGACTTGTGTCAGAGTTGGTCTCATTTTCAGTGACCATTTAGCGAGCAGGTTTAACCCTAACTTCATGCTGCCCTTGAAAGGCATTGCTTTTCTTAAGAACTGCAACCTGATTGTGACCTGCCTTTAAAAAGTTCACCATCAGTGTCATCCACCCCAATAAGGCCTTGCTGCTGATATAATTTCTAAGTTTTAGAGTTCTTCTTTCACTCTATAATCTTCTTTTTTCTCCTTTTTTCACTTCGTCATATACACTGTGTCCCTAACATACCCTACCCCATACTCAATGATCAAGAAGTAATATAATCCAAAAAGTTTGTTTTTTTTCATCTAACTTTTTCAGGGTACCCATTTTTCCTTCACTGAGCATATACCTCCAAGCATACATCTTACATTTCTTGGTCCCCTTTCCTGCAATGTGTACATTCACATATTGTGAAAGCAATCTGTATAACAGTCATGATCCAGTCAGGAAACCAGAAGTCATGCCAGTTATTTTAATAGATAATTCAATATAGAGTTTGGTTAAAGGTATGTTAGTAACCAAAAAAGCATAACAAAAACAAGGAAATGCTTTAGAAAGCTGCTACCATCTCTAGGGCTAGACGGGAAGGGAGAGGCTGGGTTAGCATTTCTTAGAGGTCAGAGGAGAAGCTGGGTGGAGTTGGGACTGAGTTCTCTAAAAGGGACATTACTCAACCAGTCCTGGTACTGTACCTCAGGAACTGGGCTTCAGATCTTTGAGGAGGGCACTGCCAAACCTGTTCCAATACCTTTCAATGAGCATAATGAAGTTATGCTGGGAGTGCTGAAGGAGCTGGAACATGGAACCAACTGTAGCCACTAGGATGAAGCACCATTGCTGAGGCCATGTGAGTGAGACATTAAGAGCACCAGAACTGAAAGGAGCAAGTTCTTTTCCCTTCTCCTGCTCCAGTCTTCCTTGGGTGCGCCTTAATGGAAGCATCTAACAGGGAGCCTGACTGCACAGGACAAACGAAATCTGTAATGGCCCAGCCACAGCATCCCAAAGTAAAGTACCAAGAGAGACTTTAGAACTGAGACTTGAGTTAATTCTACCATGGAATTTATGACTGAATACAGAAGGCAGGATTATGTTTAACTAGGGAGAGATTTGAAACTCAAAAATACAAAACAAGATTAATTTTTGCTAATGAGTAGCAAGATTTACCATCTCCAAAATAAAATAATGTGAAAATCTGGAGCGACAAAGAACATATGAAAATCAATCTAACAAGCAGCTTCCAGTATGATTCTCTCAATTTCTCTCTTAGTTCCCATGAAAACACAATAAATTATAAAAGTCATAATAGCATTAGAAACTAATACTGATTGAATCTGGGTAGAATAAGCCTTTTATAAGGCATATGAAGCATGGCTCCTCTTGGTGCATGAAAAAATTAGCATAGGAAGAGGTAAGAATATGTTTCACAACTCTGTCACCATCTGCCTGCTGACCTAGTGAACCAGGAATTGTGCCAACCAGAAATCTGAGCAGAAACCCCTGTCTAGCCCTCAGGAGCTGCTCTGAGAGAGTATCATTTCCCCTACACTTCAACTGCCACCTTTCCACAACAAACAGATATTGAAATTCGCAGGAAGCAAATGAACAGAAAGTAGAGGGATGTTAACAATGGTGCAGGGCATTCTAACAGATGTGGTCCTCATGAGAAAGCCATTGCGGGAAGTGGGGCATGAATGGAAAAACATATTAAACATGCGGGCTGTGAATTTCAGCTTTCCAAGTGCCACATCCACTCAGAATAAAGTGAATAACACATCTGAAGATGTTCTAACTCAAGACCCAGAAGAAACAATCAGAATACTATATTACAAGAAAACAAGGTCTCTATGAAAAGGCAAAAAGTATGGGTTGGAAGGTAATAGAAGAAGATAAAAAGCTAACAGGAGATAAGACAAGACAGAAGAGAGGCTAAAAGTACAAGAGTAGGACTAAAATACACATCAAGAACAGAATTGATCCTGCGATCCTGCAAAAAATTAGAATGTGATGGGAGAGGACACATTTGATTGAATCTCCCGTGATGAAACAGAGAACAAAAAAGGGGGAAAATGTGAGGGAGACTGTTGATATGGACAACGGAGAGTGGAGGATGACATCTGCAGAGAATGGAGATGAGGGCTATTGTTTTACTTAAGAAAGCTGAGTACAAATAAAAGTAGTAATTGAGGTATAACAAAAATCACAACAGCCTTGATTAGAAAAAATAATTTAAAAGTTCCATGAAACCAAGAATAGGTTATATTTTTTTTACAAAGATAAACAAAATTGACATACTTTCACCTGGGCCAAGAAGAAAATGAAAGATTCAAATAAATAAAATTACAAAAGAAACAGAAGAAATTAAAGCTGATACCAAAGAAATACAAAGGATCATAAGAGACTACCATGTACCAATACACTGGAAAATCCAGAAGAAATGGGTAAATTCCTAGAAACGCATAACTTACCAAAGGTGAATACTGAAGAAGTAGAAGATTTGAACAGACTAATAACCTGTAAGGAGATTGCATTGGTAATAAAAGTCCTCTGAATGAAGAAAAGCCCAAGACCTGAGGGTTTTGTTGGTAAATCCTGCCAAACATTTAATGAAGAATTTATACCAACTCATCTCAAATTATTTCAAAAGATTGAAGAGGAAGGAACACTTCCAAACTTATTTTATGAAGTCAGCATTACCCTAATACAAAAGCCAGACAAGAACACTATAAGAAAAGGAAATTACACACCAATATTCCTGATTAACATAGAGAAAATATTTTCCAACAAAATACTAGTGTGCAAAAGTCAACAGAACATTGAAAGGGTCATACATACACTGTGATCACATGGCATTTATCCCTAGGATGTAAAAATGACTCAATATACATAAACCAATAAATGTGATGAGCCACATTTACAGAATGAAGAATAAAAATCACATGATCATTTCAATAAATACAGAAAAAGTTTGAGAAAATTCCATATATTTTCATAATAAAAA
Organism: Sciurus vulgaris; assembly: GCF_902686455.1. Taxonomy (NCBI): domain Eukaryota; kingdom Metazoa; phylum Chordata; class Mammalia; order Rodentia; family Sciuridae; genus Sciurus; species Sciurus vulgaris. Next base: position 86,725,105 of record NC_136462.1, on the reverse strand, counting down.
TTCTCAACAAATTAGATATAAAAGGAATGTATGTCAACAAAATGAAGGTCACATATGAACAGTTACCTTAATATTCAACACTGAAAAGCTTACAACTTTTCCAGTAAGATTAGAAACAAGACAAGGATGCCCACTCTCACCCTTCTACTCAGTATAGTACTGGAAGTTCTAGCTAGGGCAATTAGGCAAAAAAAAAAAAAAAAAAAAAAAAGAAAGAAAGAAAGAAAGAAATAAAGGCCAGCCAAGAAGAGAGAAAGAAGTAAAATAGTCTCTGCTGAGGACATGGTTTTATTTAGAGAAAACCTAAAAGCCTCAACCAAGAAACTGCTAGAATAAACAAACTCAGAAAAGATGCAGGATACAAAGTCAACATACAAAATCAATTGTGTTTTTTACATTTACAATGAGCCATCCAAGAAAGAAACTAAGGGGGGAAATCCCATTTACAACAGCATCAAAATCAATTAAATACATAGGAAAAATTTATCCAAAGAAGTGCAAAATCTGTGTGCTGAAAACTGAGTATTAAAAACTATAGAAATTGAAGAAGACACAAATAAATAGAAAGATATCTCACATTCTTGGGTTGAAAGAAGTAGTATTTTTTAAATGTTCATTTTATCTAAAGCAATCTACAGATTCAGTGCAATCCCTGTCAAAACTTCAGTGGTGGCCAGGCATAGTGGCACATGCCTGTAATCCCTGTGGCTTGGGAGGCTGAAGCAGGAGAATTCCAAGTTTAAAGCCAATCTCAGTAACTTAGCAAGGTCCTAAGCAACTTATTGAGATCCTGTCTCAAAATATAAAACAGGGCTGGGGATGTGGCTCAGTGGTTAAACACCCCTAGATTCAATCCCTGGTGCCCACCCCCCCAAAAAAAAAAGAAGAAGAAAAGGAAGAAAGAAAAGAAGCCAAAACCTCCAAAGGCATTTCTTCAAAGAAATAGAAAAAGCAATTCTAAATTTCATATGGAATTTAAAAAAAAAAACCCTCCAAATAGCCAAATCAATATGGCTTGAGAAAAACAAAACTGGAGGCATTATACTACTGTTTTCAAAATAGACTACAAACCTATAGCAATCAACACAGTATGGCAGTAATAAAAAAAAAAAAAAAAAAAAAAAAAAAAAAAAGACATGTAGACCAATAAAATGGATTAGAGAGTTCAGAAATAAATCCATACCTTTATAATAAACTGATCTTCAGCAAAGATGCCAAATAATAGCAATGGAAAAGAAAAGTCTTTTCAATAAATGATGTTGAGAAAACTGGAATTCACATGCATAAAAATGAAATTAGACAATTATCTCACACCATATAAAAATCAATAAAAAATGAACTAAAGACTGAAACGAAAGACCTGAAACTGTAAAACCACTAGAAGAAAATGGAGGGAAAACCTTTGACATTGGCAATGACTTTGTGCACATGATCTTTTTTTTTAAAGCTTTTAAAAAATTTTTAGTTGTAGATGGGCACAATACCTTAATTTTATTTATTTATTTTTATGTGGTACTGAGGATTGAACCCAGTGCCTCACATGTGCTAGGCAAGCCCTCTACCACTGAGCCCCAGCCCCAGCCCCTGTGCACATGATCTTAAAACATGGGCAACAAAAACAGACCTAAACAAGTGTCTCTATCATCAAACTAAAAAGGTTTTGCACAATAAAGGAGACAGCCAACAGAGTGAAGGGAAACCAGCAGAATGGGAAAAAATATTCACAACCATATGTCTGATAAGGGGTTAATATCCAAAATGTAGAAGAAACTCAAACAAATCAATGCTAGAAAACACACAATCTGGATTTTTTTTTAAATGGGCAAAGAATCTGCATAGGCATTTTTTTTCCCAAAGAAGGCATTCAAATGGCCAACTAGTATGTGAAAAACTTTTCAACATCATTAATTTTGACCAAATGCAAATCAAAACCACAAAGAGATATCATCTCACCCCTTTTAGGATGACTATAATAAAAACGACAAGAAATAACAAATGTTGATGAGGTTGTAGAGAAAAGGGAACCTCTGTATGCTGTTGATGGCAATGTATATTGGTACAACCATTATGGAAATCAGTCTGGAGATTCCTCCAAAAATGAAAAATGGAAGTACCATATAATCCAGCAAACCCACTACTGGGTATATGTCCAAAGGAAATAACATGATTATGTCAAAGAGATAGCTGCACTCCTGCAACCATTCACAGTGGCCAAGATATGGTATCAACCTAAGTGTCCATTGACAGATGAATACATAATGAAGCTGTGGTAAACACATTACAGTTGAATATTAATAAGCCCTAAGAATAAGGAAATTTTGTGGTTTGCCTCAATGTGGATGAACCTAGAACAGTATTCTAAGGGAAATAAGCCAGGCATGAAAAACAAAAACAGCATCATCTCACTTATATGTGGAATCTAAAACAAATTGAACTCTAAGAAGCAGAGAATAGAATGGTGGTTGACATGAGTTGGAAGTAGGGGACATGGAGAGGTGTTGGTCAGATGGTACAAAGTTTCAGATATGTAAGATAAGTAGGTTTTTGAGACCTAATATGCAGTGTAGCATCTATAGTTAATAGTACTATGATACATACTTTGAATTTGCTAGTAGTGTATATTAGGATTCTTTGGAGAAACAGAACCTAAACTACATATTTATAGAGGGAGTGAGTGCACTGGAAAGTGTTAGTTTTATTATGAATATTGGATCATGCAATTATGGAAGCCAAGAAGTCCCGTAATATGCCATTATAAGCTGGGACCAGGACAGAGAATGGGATAATTCTGTTCAGGTTTAAAGGCCTGAGAATGATGGGGAGCTGGTGGTATAAGTCCCAGGCTGAGGCCCAAAGCCTGAGAACTAAAATGAATGGATAGAAGTGGTGGTGTAGTTCATAGGCCCAAATCAGGAACTGTAATGTCTGAGAGCAGGAGAAGATGGATGTCGAAACTCAAGCAGGGAGAAAGATTAATTTGCCCTTTCTTTGCCTTTTTGTTCTGTCTGAGCCCTCAGTGGATCGGATAGTGCCCACCCATATTGGTGAGGATGAATTTTGTTTGCTCAGGCTACTGATTCAAAAGCTAATCTCTTCCAGAAACACCTGCACACACTCCAAAATAAATACCTTGTATCCAGGCATCCTTCAACTCCGTGGAGTTGACATGCAAAATTGGTCATCACACCTTAGCTTTTCCGTGTGCTCACCACCATCCCTTCACACACAGCAGCCGCACAGTGTGAGGGATATGCTCATTGGCCTGATCGCAGTACTCACTCCACAATGCATGCACATATCAAACATCTCATTGTATACCTTAAATAAAATCAAACATCATTTTAGATATGGTACCCTTAGCCTCATTAATAAGAAGTGACAGCTTTTCTCAAATTCCCATCCATGAACGCGGAACAAAAAAACAAACAAAACTGGAATTGTAAATGCAAAATAGGAGGACAAAAAAATCAAAATAATTTTCAAATGTTATAATTATCTACCTGAACAAAAGAATCAAACAAAATAAGAAGAACCAAATGGGGCTGGGGAGATAGCTCAGTTGGTAGAGTGCTTGCCCTGCAAGCACAAGACCCTGGTTTCGATCCCCAGCACCACCAAAAAAAAAAAAAAAAAAAAAAAAAAAAAAGAAGAACCAAATGAAGTTTACTATTCAAAACAGTGAGTGAGTTTACTTGATTATAAAATCAATATACAATATACAGCCAGGCAAGTGGTTTCACACTTGTAATCCCAGTGGCTTGGGAGGCTGAGGCAGGAGGATCTTGAGTTCAAAGCCAGCCTCAGCAACTTAGCAAGGCACTAAGCTACTCAGTGAGACCCTGTCTCTAAATAAATTATAAAACAGGGCTGGGGATGTGGCTCAGTGGTTATGCATTTCCGGATTAAATTCCTAGTACCAAAAAAAAAAAAAAAAAATCTATATATATATATAAAATCAATGTATACAACTATCAATAGCTTTTCATTTATCAGAAATAAGAGAATGTAATAAAAATATAAATCACAACAAAAAATTCATATCAAATAATATCTTTAATAGTTAAAATTTTATTTAAAGAAAATGATGAATGACATTGAGGGACATAAAAGAAAACTTGAATAAATGGAGAGACATTTTGCAAAGCTACGAATTTTCCTTACCACCTAGCAAACACATCTTAAAAGAAGTTTTTTTAAGAGAAGGCTTGTGAAAATTATTTTGAGATTTATTTTGAAGAATAAATGTGCTAATATAGCCCCAGATTTTGCCTTACTTCTATTAGTACACTTTATAAAGCTAGAGTAATTAAGACAACTTTGAACTGGCTTCCCAAATGGGAGAAGACAGAATGGGTTTTATCATTTGATTCCTAATGAATTAAGAATTTCATATTAGAAATAAAACAATGAAATTAGTGAATATAATATAGTTACATCATTTTAAGCTAGAGATTTTTCTAAGCATGATCTTTGGCAAAAAGCACTATTAGATATTACTATCTAAAAATTAAACTTTCTATACGATAAGAAACACTATAAACAAGATTAAAAGACAAAAAATGAAGGGGAAATATTCATAAGCATGGGACTAAGTAAGGGTCAATATTTTAGATATGTAAAGAACTTACAAATAAATTAGGAAAAAAGTACCCTAAAAATAAATTGTGAAATTAAAACAGTAAAGGCACATCTTCTTCCAAAACTGGTGAGGTCCATCTTTTTATAACTATTGTGAATTAAGAGTATAAAATGAAATGAAGAATTTTCAAGTTCATTAAGGAAAAATATCCTCACTTTCCCATAACATATACTGTGGGGTGCGGGGGGGCGTTGTATACAGATGGTTCCCTACTTAAAATGGTTAACTTACAATTTTTTAACGTTTTGATGGTGCAAGAGCAATATGCATTCAGTAAAAACCATACTTCACATTTTGAATTTTGATCTTTTCCTGGGTGATGTGATCCTCTCTTGAGACATGGGGCATCTGTAGTGGGCTGCAGCACCCAGTCAGCCACCATCACAAGGGTGAACAACCAGTTATTCTAGAGTGTGTTGCTGAGCTATCAAGCTTGATAGGTTAGGTGTATTAAATGCATTTTCAACTTACAGTGAGTGTATGAGGATGTACGCTGAGAAACATTTGTGTATTTCTTTATGGTAATATATATTTATAAATGTAAAATGTACTGAACTGTATATAATAAAAAGTATGCAAAACAATTCTAATTTTAGTTACATATAAATTATATTGCTGAGTGTATACAGCTAAATATACATCTTATGCAACTCCAGTCTAATCCATTAGTGAAAAATGCAAATGCCCAGTAACCTTTAGAAAAATGTTTATCCTCTTTCTTACTCTAGGAAATAAAAATCAAAATAAGATGCCAATTTTCTCTTATCCTTAGCAAACATCAAAGGGAATGATAATACCAATGTTGGCAGTAAGAATGAGGGAAGGACGTTCACATTATGCTGGAGAGAGTCTACATGGATAAATTCTTTCTGAACAATCAAAAAACCTTAACAAATGCATAGTGTTGACCCTTTACCTGTAGCAGTTTTCCTAAAAAGTTAATGATCTAATGAACAAAGATGCAAGTAAGTCTCTATTACAGTGTCATTAATTTTAGTTGTAACATTGGATGCAATCTGTCCTATAGTTGGGAAAACATTTGACAATGATGGTACATCTATATTGTGAAATATTATGTAACCATTAAAAATGTAGTGAGGATGTATGTATATTGATGTGTAAAAATGTTCATACTATTTTTTAAAAAGCAGGTTAGAAAGTAGTACATGCAATGTGAACCCATTTTTTTATAAAAACAATACAAACACCAATATGTATGAAGAAATTCTTGGGATATAATGACAAACTACTAGCTGTGCCCTTCTGAGTAGGGAATTATTTGAAACTTCATTTATTTTCTTTTTGTTCTTTTGTCTTCCCTGAGTTTTCTACAATTAACCTGTCTTATTTGGGTAATGAATACATTTTCTTAATGTTCCGTATAAGAAGCAAGAATGCAATAAAAAACACATGCTAGTGCCTGCAATACAAGTGCCAGTGTGTTGCAGTGATAAGAACACAGATCCTCGAGCCACACTGGCTTGGATTCATCTCATCTGGATTCTGCTACTCACTGACAGTATCACCTCAGGCAGGTCATTTAGTATCTCAGATTCTGCATCTGTAAATTGCTTTGAGGATTAGCAAACATGTAAATCATCTAACACAGACTCCAGCACATGTTATGCACTTAACAAAGGGTTAATCCTATTATTATTGTTGTTGTCAATGCCAAGGAAATTGGCCTGAAGATCAAAAACAGATCTGTATTGCTCCAAAGAAACGTGGATTAAGTGTTAAGAAATTTTTGTGTATAATGTATTGTTTTGCAAAATATAATGTACCTCTAGCCTGTGGTTTTACCCAAAGAGATCTGCTTTTCAAAATTTGCCACATTTAAAATTATGTACTTGTAGAGCATGTGCCCTTCTACAAGGCTAAAGAGGTGACTTTTTTCAATTTGGGTAATGTTAGGTCCCAGGCAAGATATCTTGCACATAATAGTTGCTTAGCAAGCAGTGAATGGAGTGGAATTAGCATTACATGCTTGGATTCCCCTCTGGTTAGACTTTTGATGCTGAATGCCCTTTACTGTATAGCCCGGGTTCACTAAAACCTCACTTACTAGAATCACTCAAAAAGATTCAGAGCAACCTGGCTTTCCTAAATTTCACCTTAAAGAATGAGAGATAAGGGTGCCACAAATGAAAAGCTCCTCCTTCTAGTAGCTTTCATGTTGCTCATTGGCCTTTCTGCAGCTGTCACATTATGAGTTGCTGTTTATTGAGGTTTATTAATATGAGTTGACTATGTGCTAGGTATTTGCTACAGAGTATATTTTGAGGGGATTACCTTCTTAATTTGAAAACTCTGTGATATATTTCTTCTTATGGATGAGGAGCCTAAGACTTACCCAAAGGCATATGAAAAGGGAGTTTAGCTGGGAGCTTGAGTTTACCTCCATCTGATGTCAAAATCTGTGGCCTTAAACACTCTGCCACCCTTAACATCCACTTCTTCCGTCAAGAAGAGTTTTTGTGCTTCAGTGTGCCTCATTGATTGCTCTCTCTTTTATGGATTTAAGTCCTCGTCTTTAATATTGATGCCATAAGAAGCCTGGTTTTTTTTGTCGTTGGGGGGGCATTGAACTCGGGGACACTCAATCACTGAGCCACATCCATAGCCCTCTTTTGTATTTGATTTAGAGACAGAATCTCACTGAGTTGCTTAGCACCTCTCCATTGCTGAAACTGGCCTTGAACTCAGGACCCTCCTGCCTCAGCCTCCTGAGCCGCTGGGATTACAGGCATGTGCCACTGTGCATGGCTGAAGCCTTTTTTTTTTAATTCACTGGAGAAAATATTCTTGAAAAGTCTGTTTTTCTTAACCGAATTTTGTTCCTAAACCTCCATCATTGAATTTCCTTTATTTATTTATTTATCTATTTATCTATCTATTTATTTATTTATTTTTGGTGCCAGGGATTGAACCCAGGGGCGCTTAACCACTGAACTACATCTCCAGCCCTTTTTATTTTTCATTTTGTGACAGGGTCTTGCTGAGTTGCTTATGGCCTTGCTAAATAGCTGAGGCTGACTTTGAACTTGAGATCCTCCTGCTTCAGCCTCCTGTGTTACTGAGATTCCAGGCATTCATCACCACACCCGGCTCTATCATTGAATTTTGGCCTATATACTTACCCCTCCTCCTCTGTTTTAAGGGTTCAAAAGCAGTACTTATGCTTTACACCTTTTTATATCCTCTGCCCCTGTCGGTGACCAGTGAGCATTGCACTAAATTGCCTGTCTGTTGAGCATACAAGGGAACAAAAGGGGATTATTTCCTCCCAGTCTGTTACCAGGTGGCAGTAATCTGTAAGCAAGTCAGCCTCAAACCCGAGATCCACTGCGGTGTGCCTGGGTTTCTAGGCATGGAGGCATGGTCCTTGTCCCATCAGTTGTGGTGCCACAGTATTCAGGATGATGTTTCCGAGTCACAACGTGTGAGTTTGTGCACATGGTAGAGTTATGTCTAGAAGCAGCTACTCTCACACACTTGCTTCACATTAGCTTTCATTGTTTAAAATCACTCTGCACTGACTTCACTTTTCCTTTTAATTTCCCTTATTGTCTCATAAAAAAGTCTTAATGGAAATTCATATTTTTTAAATTTTATTTAAAAAAAATGTTTTGCAGATGAACACAATACCTTTATATTATTTATTTAATTTTTTATGTGGTGCTAAGGATCAAACCCAGTGCCTCACACCTGCTAGGCAAAAACTCTACCACTGAGTCACAACCCCAGTCCTATTTTATTTAATTGACAAAAATCATGTACATTTATGGTGCACAGTGTGATGTTTTGAAATACATATACACTGTACAAAATCTAAACCTGTTACTGACACATATATTTCCTACACCCTCAGACCCACCCTGGGAGTGGTGCATGTGGACATCATCTGTCATGTGCTAGCCTAAAACAACAAGCAAATCGTTGCAAGTTAAACAAAAATAAAAACAAAACCCTGTTGGATCCCAGCTCTGTCACTTACTAGCTGTGTGATCACCTAACTTACCCTCTTAGTCTCTTTTAAGATGGGACTGGTAATATTTATCTCAGAGTTGTCAAGAAGAGGAACATGAATGCAGGTGCATGTGTGTGGGGGGTGGTGTTTAAAGCCCATTGTACTTGGTAGGTGTTCATTCATGGATCTCTGGGGGGGGAGGGGAGACTCATTTTTTGTGAACCCACTTCTTACCTTAAGAAATTTCTCTAAATATATCTAATACTGTAACACATCTAATACTGTAAATACATTTAAATAACACTGAATCTCAGATACACGATTTAAAAAACAAGAAGGGAAAAAAGGCAGTCAAGGCCTTTGGGGGAGTATCTGCACCTGAGTGATGTTAGAAAAAACTTCAATTTCCTGGAATCCAAACAACATTCTTCAAGCAGTTCAACCTGCACTGATTTGAGGAACACTTTTGTTTGCATAAATAAAACACTAAAAATGTTATAGAGCTATTCCATGGAGGAGGTGCATACCTGGTAACGTGAGCTTGTGTTTTCATGCTGTTTTTAGTCAAAGCAAAACATAAACCAGTGAAAGAAAAACAGAAAGTGATAAGTAGTGTGTCTCTATTTTCCGTGAACATATGGTAGATGTTTAAAATGAGGTATGTCAGCTATTAATTCCCCAGGTGCTTGCCTTAGCCTTGATAATAAGGTTGCTCTACAGAAGGATTTCTCATCTCTTGATATTTTGATCTTTGGGAAAATATGAGACTGACTCTTCTCTTGTAGGCACGTGTTGGCAGGAATATTTAAAAAGCATTTTGCCCTGACATGCAAAAGATTCTAAGAGCAACTCCATTGTGTGTGTCTGACCTACACTCCACATCTTCTCATTTTCTCATCCAAAACACCATAAAAGTCAGAGACTGAGGAAAGATGCTTCTGTTCTTGAGCAACTCTGGCATGTGGATGTAGCAGGAGGATCGGGTTCCTAGTGCCATGTCCATCTGATCCTGGAATTAATTTGTGGACTCTGTTAACCCATATAAGCCAAATCACAAACTTAAAAATCCAGGAAGTTCAGCTTTAAAGGACACATCTAATTTCAACATGATTTAATGCTTTCTATTTGGGGAACTGCCTTTTTTGTCTCTGTTTTTCGTGTCTAAATGTTTATATGGAGAGTCATAGCTCTGAAATCACTTAGGAATTTGAGACAATAGGAGGAATCATTGAGAAATTGGTACTATACATAAAATGACTTAATTTTCAGAATATAGGAATCTGACTTTTGGACTGAGAACAAAAATGCTCAAGTGAATTAAGTGGACTAATTGACTTTACTGAGATCAGCTTCTGTGGTTTGATGGAGAGGAAAAATAAAGCAAATGAAATGTGTAGAACTTGAAATGAGAACACTTAGAAATCTGAAATCTACTTTTTCTAATTCCAACATGATATTTGGTGTCTTGAAACATAAGTTATACATTTAATTTATAATTAAATTATAATTACACCTAGAGGCAACTACTGATGTAGAATTTCTAAAAATTAGGATGAACATGCATTTCACAGTGCAACTCAACTAGAGAAGAGTTCATCTTTACCTGAAATTTTGGTGGTAAACTCTGAATTTCTAGGAAATGGAAATGTGGCTGGTTTTTGTTAGGGTGATTTCAAGGCCAAAGCTGTAAACTGCTCTTGGGGCATGATATTTGGAAAACAATGGGGACATTTGATGTGAAATGTTGCTGAGTTGAATGTTTAGAAATATGTGATTATAAATTCCAGACAATACCCATGGAGAGTAAGGCATATATATCACTTTTAATCATCTAAAGATCACTTTTTGGAAATCAGTGAAACTATATGTCTCACAAATATTTCAGATGGAATATTATGGTTTCTTAAGTGGTAGGAAAAGAGTGGCATTAGCTATTTTTTTACCCTCCAAGTGCAGTTAGATTTTCAGTGTTACTGTTTTACCTTATCCAATCACCACGTTTCCAGCTGTCCTTTTCGTTTTCAAATACTTTTATGTACAGATAACCCAATCTAATTCTTCTAGTCATAGATTACATTCACATGGCAATTGGATGACTTAAAATACATAGATTCTTTGGGATTATTTATTCATGGTTTCTTTAAGCAAGCATTTTCCGACTCCTGTTAATTTCCAGGCTCTTTAGTCTATAGTTTGATACCCCTTCCCCTCCCTCCATTTAAGAATCAAGTTTTGAAGAGGCAGCAGGAACCGAATCTGAATCATCCTTTGAAACCAGAGAACAGCTTTGAACTTTTTCCCAGTCAAATGCTTTAAAACAGATTTGGGGGCAAGCGAGTTCTGCTTGCACCAGCAAGCCGAAGCCCATGACAAAGTCCTACTGAGACTTAGCCACTACATAAAGCTCTGTCTGGCTCAAGTTGAGTGGAGTCTTTATCATGTTTTCTGTTTGGAAAAGTTCTACAGTTTATAGGGCATTATTGTATCATTTCTATATTTAATCCTGCCAATGACTTGTAAGGTGGTTTAGAGGTAAGCAAACTGAGACTCTGAGAGATTAGGAGACTAGCCAATGTCCAGCTCTTTTTCTATCGCAATGTTAGTATATATTGACAAGTCCAAGGTGCAAATGCAAAATACAGACTGGTTCTATATGTAATTTAAAAAATTAGAAGATTATACAAAACATATTAGTGTTGAGCAGTAGAGGCAGTTTCAGTAGTTTCAAAGATGTGTAGATATGGGAAGTTGGCTTCAGAATCTGGAGTCAGAAGTTGTTTCATTGCTTTTGATACACAGAATAAACGTTGCTGTACAAATTGTCTGCAACCGTGCTTTAGGGGAAAGAGAAACAGTTTGTTAAACTCTAGTAAATTTAAGGTTTTTGGAAACCACGGGAAACGGCGGTGGGGAGTCAAGTCCTTAGGGCTCCTAAGGACCACGTGATGGCGCACCACTGACGAAAAGGAGGGAAGAGGAAACATTAAAACTTTTGAAAGACACAAAAGTAGTAAACGGATTTTAAAAATAATTATTTTTGCAAATGCACATGTTAGATGGAGAAATTAGGAGTTTTCTTGGGGGTGACTGCTATTTGATTACTTATTCCAAATGTGGAAAAAAAATTAATATGCTCTTTGTTTTAAAACCTACCAAGTGGATAATGTCATTCTAAGAGGTTTAAGTTTGATTTAGCTTGGCCGAAAAGAACAGTGATCTTGCACATGTGCCCCTGTGCCGTTTATCAAGGATCCTGTAGGTAACAGAAGTGCTATTTGATGATCCTTTCCCACTTCTTCAGCTGGTCCTCACCAACCCTATGTATTTGGTAGAAGTGACTTGAGGTTGTTTACATGACTTTTTAAAGAACTTTAATTCTGTCTTGACACACATTCATTCACTCGTTCATCCTACAAATAATCATCAAATACTTCCTGTGGGAACCACCTTTTGTGTTCAGTACTGAAGGTATAATGTTAGATAAAAAGAATATTGCAGCTGGTGCCCTTTTGGTGTTTACAGCCTGGTAAAAGGACACTTTGGTAAATGCCCAAAGGAGAAACCCAGGGACCTTTGAAAGTTTGTATTAAGAGGAAATTGACCTGATCCAAAAGGTCAGCATTGATTATCTTGAGATCTGAAGCAGGAAGACATGGGTGTTGAGGGACATGAGATGAAATGCAAGAGAAAAAACCAGCAATGGTGTGTACAAAGGCCCTGTGGCAGGAGGATATAGACTTGTGAATATAAAAGACCCATATAAATTGAGGAGAGAGAGCAATATTGACCACAGGACAAGACACCTCTGGAGTCTCCTACCTAGATCATTTGGTATCTTCAGAACCATGAATAGGAGTTTGATCTTTTGCCTGAAAGCAATGGAAAGCCACTGAAGCATGTCAGGCAATAGAGTGACAAGATCAGATTGGTCCTTGGCAGTAATCATTCTAGCTCCAGTAAGGAGAACAGATTGGAGAGCCAGAGTTAATGCTCAGAAACTAGTTAGGAATGTCTTTTTTTTTTTTTTTTAACTCAGTCCTTTTAGTTTTGCTTTACTTTTTAAGATCCATTCTCTACATACTCCTCTCATAATTTTTACGATAGCTGTAACAACATTTTGTGCCACAGAAATGAACAGAAGTTTTTCTTTTTAAAAACTTTTTATTGACAGCCTAACAGGACGCCATGAAAAAAATTTTGCCACCTGAAAACAATCCTTATTCTCATTATCGTAATACAATTCATTTTATATTCAGATGTTTCTCTTTCTGCATAGTCTTCATAATGAGGTTTCAGTGTTTTTATCATATCCCATTGAGATGTATTCAGATGTGGTTGCTTTGTTGCTCCACACTTGGACATTCAGATAAGTTTTAGCTAAGATGACAGAATCAGTAAAATGCTGTCCAAATATATCCTTTTTCTTTCTTTTTATTTTTTTTCATTTTGCAGCAATAGAAGCTAAGTTAGGAGAACACATTCTGCCGTTTTCAACCCCAATTATGTGAAAATCCCCCTTCATAAAGAATGTAAAGTCTCTGAAGAATTTATATTAGGAGTAATGCATGTTGCTTACATTGTTTAAGAAATATGAATTCCTGACCCTTAACTGGAATACTTAGCTTTCATTTTTCTTCTTTTTACATAAATTGTGTATATTTTGTTCCCCTCAGGGAGAACTTAAAAGCATTGTGTGTTACAAAGACTCCATCTAGGATCTTATTAAGATGAATGAAGGGAAGTCTTGCTATCCTGGTGCAGATCTATTTTTTCTATGTAACAAGGCATATAAGTAAGATAGGGCTGAATCTGGCCCCAGAACTTCTGAAGTTCCAAGCCAGTTTCTTATGACCAAATTTAGCTTCTAGCTCTCAGTTGATGGGGTGCTTTGGCATATAGGAAATCTAATTTTTGTTCAGCAAAAATCTTCTCGGTTGTTCTTAGTGTAATTTAAAATTTTGTATTACCAGGTGACACTTAAGCATTTCTTAGAGACTGGCCACAAATATTTGCTCAGAATACAAAGTACCTGAAGGCACTTTATACAGCTTTCGAAGTTCAGAATGAAATGGGTTGGCACCCAAACACTTCAATATGTTATAGGAAATGAAATACGACCAAACAGGTTTTTATGTTCTGACTATTTCTTTTTTTTTTTTTTGTTACTAGCCAGAGGCAAGTAAATCAACTTTACATCTCCACCTTCCACCCCCTGACATTTTATTTTTATCAACCTCTTAGAAAGTTTCTGGATTTTTTCCCCCATATTCTTGGAACACATAAAATCGGAAAATTAAAATTTCTGAATGTTTCTTGTCTATTTATCTGTTGATGAAATGTTGCTTCGAACACATTTAATATTACTAATTAATTTAATTACACATACTGTAGTTGCCTTAACACATTTTCTATTATCCGCCCTAATGCAATACAGTGCCCTCCCACAGCCACCTTAACTTAAAGCTTTAATTGCTTTCCCCTAAGCCTCAGCTCATGTTTGATTTATCTGATTTCTTTGTATAAAGATTCTCTAGTTTACGATGTGTACACAAGTCATTAAATTGGTGTTGATGTTTATGCAGTGAACTTGCCAACTGGTTACAGCAGGCGTCCCTTTATGAATTTATGACATGGCAATAAAGACAAGTGTCAGAAGCCCCTGTCTGGGGGAATCACTTTCCTTGTGCTGTGTTGGGGGCAGTAATTTGGACACTTCCACTAATTTGTGTAGCCAAGGACAATGCTGAAATCCAGATTTTCAAAATTGGGAAGACTCTTATTTCCTGTACTCTATGTGTGTGTGAGTTTGTGTGTGTGTGTGCGTGTGTGTGTGTGTGTGTGAGAGAGAGAGAGACAGAGACAGAGAGAGGCAGAGATAAAGAGAGAATGATTGCAGTTTGAAACAAAACTGTATTGTATTTTGAGGTTTTAACCAGGAGTTCATTTTTATAAACCCGACTGAATATATATTATATATCTAGGTTTTTCAAGATGTGTCAGAAATCTAAAATCTTCTAGCTATAACAAGTAAATAAGATATTTAAAGACAGGGGCCCTATATCATTTTCTTTTATCTGTACTTTATTTTGCAAAAATAGGCCAAATAAGTCAAATATTGTTCTTAAGTATTAAGTCATAAGAAAATGAAATTTATACTTTTTATTTGTTATTGGAAGATCTTCAAAGATTATAGTCATGGGTTCAATTTACTAATAAAAAGAAGATATAAGACTTCCTGACTGAGAGCACAAACATGCTAATTTAAAAATATCTATCTATGTATATTATTAGTGCTTCCTCCTATGAACAGTATGGGTTTGATGATCTTTGACCCTTTTACTTCTCATTAATATATGAAATTAGAAGTCAGAAAAATTGCCACAGAAGATTTATCTCATTATTTATTTGATTCGTATTATCCTATATATGTGCAAGTTTATTTTCATAAAAATGATATGTATAAACAACCAAATAATTAAGATAAAATGAAAGGGCTCAGAAACATAGGAAGAGAGAGCCAAATAAGGAAAAAATACTTTCATGTTTGAAGAAAAGGATGGACGATCAGGAAAGTGGAGAGAAGGAAGGAAGGAAGGTATTCCAGATGGTTTTGAAATTTGTGCAGTAGAGGAGAAGATTCTCAAATGTCATGTGGTTTTCTGAAGAGACAAAAACAGGACTTTAATGTCGATGACAGAGTAGATAAACTGGAAGTGAGATAGTGAAATTCATTTTTATCTACATTTCCTCCCAATTCTCACCCTTTATGGGAGCTGTTTTTCTTCGTATTGAGAAAATTCAGATAATTAAATGTAGTTGAGAGATTAGACTAAGAAATACAGCAATGTCTACGTAGCAAGGTTGTGACTGACGAAGACAAATTATTTGCTACCACATATTAAAAAGACTAAAATATCATAGAATATTCTTTAAATGCTTTTAGAAAAAAAGTTAAAGTAAGCTAAAAGTAATTTATGGCCACTTTACATTTCAATACGAGAAAACAAACTAAAGAGGACTGTTTTGATCTGTAACCATCATCTATTTGATAGACACATTTTTACCGGGATCCTCTTCTATACAGCTTTGAGTTAGGCACAGGCACAGTAAAGAGAGGTGTGAAATATGATTCCTCTCGTTGAGGACCTTACTCTTACTCCTAGCATCTGTACTGCAGAACAGTACATGAGCTCTCCTACATGAATAACATACTTGAAGTGTGACCCAGAAAGCAGTGGATTTCTTTTGACCACACAAATTAATCTTTTTAAAACCAATACAAACTTGATGCAAAATACAGCCCCTTTATTATCTTCCTCAATAAATCCAATCACATTAAGAATTTTGTGAATTCTCTAGTTTTACTAAAGATTTTTAGGGTCATGGGAAGGTGTCATATCACATAGTACAAATCACTTGAAAAATTCTCTTTATGCTCATCTGTTCCCAGGTCTCCCCTTAATTAATATTAAATATTAATTAATATTAAGCTTAATATTCTCTTGACCTCTTTTGCAAGGTCATTCTCAAAACATCTTCTCAGTCATTTAGTTGAGTAGCTGCTGCTTTGATAAGAAACTTGGCTGCCAATGAAAGCACAGGCTTGGAGATTCATTTCAACCCCTTTAGAAGTACTACTGATCAAGGAAACTTGATCTTGAAGAATAGTTTATCAATCAGAATAGGATTTGTTATGCTGCTTTGACAAATAGCACTAGCTATTTCAGTGGCATAACACAATGAGTTTCCTTTGTGGGTGTGCACAGTCAGAGGTGAGCTCAGGCTACTCTCTGAGGCAGCTGTCCACCACATTCAAGTCAACAAGTAAGATTCCTTCCACCAGTGGCACCTTTACTCAACAAACACCTCCATGATTGCAGCAGGGGAGAGGGGTCTGGAAATTATTCATATCAGGAAGTTAATGCTTCAGCCTCTAAAGAACACATGCTCTCAATCATAGTCATTTGTTAAGGAACTAATCACATGGTCCTACCCAATTCATCGAAAGAGGGGAGGGAGGGACTGAGAAATAGTCTTCCATGCATATAGAAAAGGGGAGGAGATCCAGAAATAATGTTAAGTCTTTGAAATAGCTATAAGATAGCAAGTGTTCTGATAGCAATGATAAAGGGATTAAGTGGACTAAGAAGCCAAAGTGCTTTGGTTAGGATTTTACCTTTGTATTGCAAAGAAGTAGGATATAAGTTTGAAAAGATTGTTTGGGGCCAGATTGAGAAAGGCCTTAGAATGTGGGCCAAGAATCTGTTTTATTGGTAACACAGAGCTACACAAGTTTTGGGAATGATGTGAATGATTCACTGGGGTCTTGTGGAATTGCTGGTGGTGACTGATGAGGGTGAATTGTAGTCAATTTAGAGACATGAAAATTTTCTTCCAAATTAGCTAAGTATGAGGCAACATCCACATTCCAATGTTCTTAGGAAAATGCAATGGATACTCCACTAATTCATTTCCCCACTACACATCCTCCAACTAAAGGATTTCTTTGTGCCCTCCCATCTTTTCCAATCAAAATGTCTGTAAAGAACCCATAATTTTTAAACTCACCAGTGGACAAATAAGATGCTGAATAACCATACATCACATACAACATTTGTATTTAGAAACACTGGTGGTATTCGTGAGCATTTAAAATGTGTTAAGGTATCTGTTAGGAATCAACTATGTTAGTATGACAGGATTGATACAGAAAATTCCAACTCCGTGGCAGAGCAATGGAAATGATAAATGATTCTGATTTATGACTATATTTACCCAGTATGAATAAATAAATAGCTACTATTTGTTATGTGCTTAATTACTATGTGCCAGACACCATGTTAGTACTTAAGTCTTTGAACGTGACCCACAAGGCTCAGGATGATCTGGCACCAGCTACTTCTCCAGCCCCCAATCCTTCTCCTCAGCCCTTCTCATTCTGCAGTAGGACTCTGGGCTCTTTGCCATTCCTGCCTCCTAGCTGGCTCCAGCTTCACTCGAGTCTCTGCTCAAATGTCACCTTCTCAAAATGCTCTCCCTGGCCACCCTGTGTAAAAGAGCAGCATCCCCAGCCACTTTCTATTCCAGTACAGTGCCTTATTTTTCTTCATAAAACTTATTGCCACCAGACAGATTATTTCCTCTATTTTTTGTTTATTGCTTACATCCCTCACTGGAATATAAGTTCCAGGAGGTCAGAGATTTGTGTCTTCTGGAACAGTGCCTGGCACTCAATAACTGTTTGTTCAATTAATAAATGACTTATTATACCTCATAAGACCCCTATGAGATGGGCACCATTATTTTTCCTTCATTTGACAATGAAGAACCCATCCTAGGGTGATTCAATGGCCTCTTCAAAATTTCCCAGTTAGTAATCCATAGAGCCAAGATTAAAACCCAGGACTGTTTGGATCCAGAGCTCCTTCCTGCAGCCACAAGAACTCTTCAAACAATGCTATACACTAAGATCGTGGTAACTGAAAGTTGGTGTAAAAATTATTCCTTAAGAATCCACATATCAGATATATATGCTCGTTATTTCTCTGACACTTAATAAATATAAATTGCATATGCATTATACACATAGTGTGTGTATATATTTAACATGATAAATATTTCTATATGTATGACAAAGTGTATTGACTTTCCCTTCCCCCACCCCACTCTAAAAAAAAAAAAAATCTCGTGAGCTAATAGAGGGTGATCTTAAAGAGTAAATTTGCTCACATGGGCCAAATGTTTCCTCCTGCAGAGTGGGCTGCTTCCCAAAGAATTAGCCCTCCTCAAAATGAATTATTAACCCCAGCATCCTGGCCAAATTCCCACTTGGATAGCCTAGAAACTGTTCAAAACTTGGAATCTATTGAAATTAGCCTTGCTTGATTGCAGTCTCGGCATTAATTGTGATATAATAGAGTTTCTCCAGAGATTTGGCCGTATATTATTCTAATGTGTTTAAGCTCACTTTGTCTCTTAATTTTTTTTTTCAGTTTCTTCTTTCCTTCATGAAATAGGGCCTGAATTTCTTTATAAGTTTTTGGGTTTGATTTTTTAATTTCCCTTCATGAATAGCTGAGCTCCTTTTTCCTCAGACTCACCAAACCTTTTTCTCACATGAATGACTAGTCAGTCTCCTGGTCATTACCACAGTATGTTGCAGACATTAGCCACAGAAGCACCCAGATCACCAATTCTCTTGTGTAAGTGTTGCCCATGTTAGGGACAAGGTTCATTTAATGAAATTTTTCTAATTGTTCCTTTCAGATTCCCTCGAGGAGCTTATGTCCCACTGGGGGGGTTACATATGTGTTTTAAAATTTACATTAACTAACCTAATAAAACTACTTAGGACTCTCATAGTTGTCCAAAAAATATAGTGATTAATTTCTTAGGGAATTGCATTAAATATCCCACTTGTCTTGACCATTAGCAGGCATTGTAATGTCATGTATGTTCTGGAGGAACAGAGAGATATGAGTTTAGTTTAAACTACTGAAGCATTTTTCTTAAATAAAATACCTTAGAAATCTATTGTCTTGCATGGTTTTGATGTCATTGTATACCTTGTGTAATTAATCATATTTTACCAATATCACATGTTTATGTTTTAATGTAAGTTGCCCTTGTTTCCTTGCCTGGGTATAATCAAATCTTTAGCATCATGGATTATATTATAATAGATAATATCAACAGTGTTTTCATATTGTAAGCTTTCACTCCAATCTATATTAAAAATAAGAGTGAAGTTTTTGTTAAAAGACCAAAATTTTTTTCTAGGAAAAAGTTGGCCTTAGAGATTTTTCAGCACAGGGGAAAAAAACTGAGTGCTCAAAGCTTAAGTTTTTGCATTTGATTCTGCCTGGATTGCAAACAAGTGATCCATCCTAAATGCTTCCTGTGTTCAGTTCTTCACCTTTATCAACTGAGATGAGACAATGGACAAGAGCCATGTACACTTAGAACTTCTGCAGCTAATATTAGAAAAATTCTTTTAAAATGACAGATGGAAAGAACTATAAATGCAATTGTTAATAGATTTATGCCTGTGCTCTTGCTCGCTCTCACTTGCTCTCTCTCTCCCCCTCTCCTTCTAATCTATTTCTACCAGTATTTTCCAAAAAATTTCCCAGAGCACCACCTGAAGTGTGACCTGATGACACCATAGCACATGTGTTTCCTGAGTTGGTTGAGTGTTTCCAAAATGTATCTACACTTTAAATTCAAATGTTTATCCACTGGGGTATTAAATCATGGAAAGTGTTACTGCCTTGGAGTGATAGTCATATACGTCTGCCTAGACTATTGTGATAAATTCTGTGGGGCTTTCTACAGGTTTTCCCCCCATATCCCAGTCAGTATGGCCTTAGAAATATGTAACTCCTTTGTAGAAAACATAAAATTTTCAGGTGTGTGAATAAATTGATAGAGATTATACTTCAGTGTTGGGGATTTAACCTGGGGGGCCCTCCCACTGACCTACAATCCCAGCCATTTTTACTTTTTACTTTGTCTTGGTAAGTGGCAGAGTCTGGCCTCAAACTTGAGATCCTCCTGCCTCAGCCTCCCAAATCATTGTGGTTAGAGTTATGCACTACCACTTCTGGCTCAAGAGTATACTTTAAACCAATACTTTAAAACATACACAAATTTCCTCTCCCCTTGCCATTAATCTTTTCCAATTGGAGGATTCTAACTACTAATGTGAGAATGTAAATGCCTAAAGACTGATATTCCCTTTCTTCCCTTATGAACTTGAAATAAGACACAACTGCTTTCAAACACTGAAAAATATTTGTTCACTTACTAAATACTTATTGAGCTTGTACTGCTCTCCTTCACTTTCTTCCAAAGTTGAGCATACAACTGTGAAGGAGACACTGAAGTTAAAACCCAGGTGCTTATTAGTAAAACCACAAAATATTTCATTTGGCATTTCTTGTGAACATCTAGATTTGTTCCTAAGGAAATTATAAGAGCATTAGTTCACTGAGGATATTAGTTTCTTTACAGAAACATTACTTATCTTATAAAAGGACTCCCTTTAGCACATAGCAAATTCTCTTAGTAATTCAGCTTACAGTATTTCAATTTGCATACTTGTGAAAAGCATAGTACAAGTTGAAGTTCACTTCCTGGCAGGTTTTATACTTACTATAAATTGTATTCCAAATGTCCAAGGAGTTAAAGAAAGCAATGTCTTCAGATAGTGCGGTTCCAGATTCTGTAACATCTTCAGTTGCTTCAATGAAGCAGGAGAATGTGTTTGGGAACTTATTAGAAAAGAGAGCATAACCCCTGTTTCTTCACTGCTCCAGGCACCTGACTTGTTAAAGACCTACAGCAGGATGTGGCAGCTGTCCATCAATGTTTGTAGAATTGTGCGAACATCACTATGACAGGATGCTCAGCATTTATTCACTCCTTGTGATAGAATATCCTCAGACCTTTTCAAAATTGGTCTTTTAGGTTAGAAAAATGATGAGAACTCTATAAAGTAGTGGTTTACATATTTCTTCCTTAATTATGTGTGTGTGTTGTACACTACATGAAGACATTATGAGTTCAGATACCTGAACTGCAACTGTCCTTTGTTTAATTTCTGTCAGGTCAGACTTGATACTGAGTGAATACCAACTGTCGGCTAGTGGTATCTGAGGGAGGAGAGTTTACTAGTATAATCGCCCTGCTATCCAGGTCAAATCCAAGTCATGATCATATACAGGGGAATCAGTCATGAGTTCAATGATTTTTTTTTTATCTATATCTTCAAGCTTTTTTGAGATAAATTTTTGTTACTCCTATTTACCTTTTGCTAAAAACGGCCCTCTCCTACCTCCTCTAAGAAAATGTCCTTGTTTAGATAAAGCATAATCAATACTTTCATGGTATATACATAAGAACAGTATCTTGAATTTGGTAATGATTTTCTGCTTTATCTAATGGTCATTTCTGGCTTATTGCTTGCCATGTGGCAATCTTCAGTATTTTCCTATCTCAGAGAACAAAACCCACTCACCTTATGTTCCATGAGGGTCTGTTTCCATTATTCAAATAGGAGTATTTAAATTGTTTAAATATTTAAATAATATATACGATTCAGTCAGTAACATATGAGTATCCAAGTTACCATCAGCCTTTACTTCAAATTATGTTATTTCAGATGAAAAACTTAATCTCTTCTGTTCAACTGGCCAACTCACCTTGCTCTGAACAATTAGGGCTCTTTTCAGTGTTATAAATGTGGGTCAAGTTTAAGTTTATCTGTCATAGATTCTAGGTATCATAAATGCTAGAGGGCTCTGCTCATTGCCATGCATATCCAAATTAATTGACCAACACCAACAGTCAGAATGGGTGCTCATCTAACCAGAGCAGATGCTGTCCATACTAGTTCCTACCAGTTGGATTCAGCTACATTAAAGGGTTGTCTTTTTAGAGTTCAATTTTTTTGAGATTTCATTTTGAGGGCTCCCCCCACCGCCCCCCGTGATACTGGGGATTGAACCCAGGGGCACTTCACCACTGGCTACATCACCAGCCCTTTTTATTTTTTTATTTTGAGACAGAGTCTTGCTAAGTTGTTGAGGCTGGCGTTGAACGGGATCCTCCTGCCTCAGCAGTCTCAGTTACTGAGATTATAGGTATGAACCACCTTGTTCAGCTTTTGAGCTTTTTAAATCCTTATAAGAAATATTTTCAGGCTGGGGTTGTGGCTTAGGGGTGTGCGCTCACCTAGCGTGCATGAGGCCCTGGGTTCAATCCTCAGCTCCACATAAAGTAAAATAAAGGTATTGTGTCCACCTACAACTAAAAAAAAATGTTAAAAAAAGAAATATTTTCATGCAAATATTTGTTTCTAAGAATGTGAAGATGCTACTAATTTCTGATATACAAATCAGGAGGAATAAGAGATAGCTCTTGCTATCTATAAAATATTACCACTTAAATTGAAAAAATATGGTTAGTGCAATAACTTGACATATTTCAAATGTCCCTCTCCCTTTTTTTTTTTTTTTTTTTTTTTTTTTGTCCAAGATGATAAGCAAAAGCAAACATAGTAGAGAGGTAATTAGAAAACTACTTTCTGTTGAGGTCAATGTGGCTACCCAAGATAAGAGAAGCCATTTTCTCAATATTTTCTGATTCGCTTTCCAAATTAGGAAGAAAAAAACCACATATTAATATTTCAGTAAGCTACAAACGTATATTATCATATAATCTTGTTTTGCCCAAAAAAACTTTTAAAATTTTTGTGTCTATTTTATTTTAGTTCATCAATTTCTAATTTGTTTGGATTTAGTCATCCATAGAATTCAATTACGGTGGTAAATACTATTGAATGATTTCATATTTTAATATTTAATCACTTTTATCTTGAATGGATATTTAGTCAATAGATATCCAGAGCTGTGAAGATGTATATATTTATTTTTTTGGCTACGACATGATTTAGACAGTTTATAATCTTATATATATTTAATAACCAGAAGAAATATATTCATAGGTATGATGAAAAGACATTTGGAAGGCATTCTACAGACCAATGAGTTGCTTTGGTGAACATACAAATTGGAAACTCACAAAGTGATTATTTTCCATCTGCTCAGAGATACACGATATTGAAAACACTCATGCTTAAGTGAAATAGTAACTGGATCTATATATGCACAATAGACAACTCTTGTGGCAGTATCTCACTCTGTCTCTATCTTGATTTGGTTAACTTTCACTACATAGGCTGCTCTAAAAAAGGGAAGGAAAAGCAAATTGATAAGATTAAACTGTGGGGAATTCCAAAATAAATGCTGCTAACTGAACTTTTTGATGGTCCAGCTAAGAGTCTTCTTACACAGTCTACTGGTTGCTTTATTTACTACTATAGTGTATGACTAAGGTAGACACCTGGGTGATATCTTTGTCATATTTTGTGGATAGACTGTTAGCGATCTTTCTCATATAATTTAAAATATCAAATAAATCCCAAAACGTATTAAGAATATGGTATTATAATTAAACTGGAAAAAAAGTCAAATGTTTTGACTCTACTGTTCTTTTAGGAGTGTTTGTCCAGGTACATTGTATCAATAAGTCATCAGTATGTTACGAGAAACTCTGCATATGCTGGAAAAAGAAAGCAATTCTAAACCTTTGAACCAAGTTCCTAACACTGGTGTTTTACACTTTAGAGTTTTTGTTTTGGTGAATTTGTGAATGAAAACATTAAATTTTATTAAGGAATTGTGTCTCATTAGAGCCCCCCAGCTTGAAATTTCCTTTACAATATCATATAAGAAACGTTCATTCCCCCAGTAAAATTTTTTTAACCCCCCTGTCCATCTCAAGAAGTCATTAGTTTACATCCACTTCCTTCTTGTTTTTATGACTTTTTAACTTATCATTAACCCCATTCACTTATCCTGTACTCTGAGATGAGCAAAGAAGATAATATCCACAACATTTTCATTGCTTACTCTAGAGATAATAACCTTTTTGAAAAAAAGATAACACTCTGCTTCTTTAAACAACTCCTTCCTCTTTAAATCCATGTTAGCTTTCTCTTGTCAAACTAGACCTTCAGTGCATTCCTATGGTAAATCAAACAAAATTATTCATAGTGTAGTTCATGCAAATAAAATTGGACTGAACCTATTTGAACTGGTCCTTAGGTTTTAATGTTGCTTAATAACTCCCTAACATTTACCCCACATTTTTTATTCCACCTAGACTTTTTTCATGTTGTTAAAGAAATATTGTAACGGACTAATCGCTAATCCTCATTTCCTTCTAACTCAGACTCATGTGGCACTGTGTCTGGACCTGTTAAGTAGGATTGTTGTCCTAAGATTAGATACAAGTATCTCAGTTGTCTAGACATTATATAACTCTCTACCATATACTTCAGACCCTTGTTTTAAACAACCCCTTAGCCAATTTAATTAGAAGAACTTAAATGTTAAAAAATCCCATGTGCTTATTTTTTTCCATGGCTTCTCAGTATCACCATTCAGATTTGCCAATATATTCTCATTCCTCTCTTGAAGTATTCACCATTGATATAGATAGGAAGTTGGTGTTTTCTGCCTCTTTGTCTCCTCCCTTAAATCTCCCTTCTCTCTTGCTGTCTGGCTTTCATCTCAATCAGCTTCCCTTTCTCTAATTTCAAAATCATATTTTTAGGATGCAAACAATTCACATGGTTGCATTTTCAAACTTGGTTAGTTTGACACTCATTTGTTGGGTACATGAGCATGCCAGCCAGTGACCTAGATTCTGGAAATAAAATTATAGACAGCCAGTCTCTGCTTTCAAGGACCACTTAGTCGAATGGGGCAGACAGACAGACAAGCAAGCATTTGCAATGCATTGTGGCAAATGGGGAAGTATAATGTGACATGTGGTTGTTATAGGACATAGGTGTAATTAAATAACAGGATAAAATCTAGACACTGGTATCTATCTAGGTAGGAATAAGATGTTCCGTAAGAAGTATTCTTTAATGTACTATATAAGCCTGGAATTTCTTCTTTCTGGGAGTTCAGGAACATCTTAAAAGAGGAGGAGGCCATCTAGGCTTGGGCAATCCATTTTGCTTTCTTGCCTCAGTTTCATTAGGCATAAAATGAGAAGTTTGGATTAGGTGGCCTCTGATGTCCTTTCCAGTTCTGAAACTCTGAGTCTATGAGTTTTTCTTTTGCAGTTCACTGAAAAATCTAAATAGCCTAAACCTGTTTTGAAATCTATTTCAACAAATGATCCATAAAATAAATAAGCACAAAATTCAATTTTTTGGAAAAGTGGTCTGGCTGTAGAACTGAGTAGCCCCATAAAATATTAATTTGGTCATAGTGTGGAAATGTGAAATGACTGTTAAATGAGTCAAGGCCTTATTTGTGGCTTTTGGCTCATTTAGTAAGATTACCCATTAGCCATGTAGGCAGCATAACATGCATGACCAAGCAGCTCATGGGAGCATCCTAACAAATGTTAAATAAAAATTATCTTGTTCTAGCCCTAGGAATATATTTCCGTTATTTTTAAAATAAAACTGTTCTCAGCTTTAAAGTCTCAGTCAATAGGAAAATAATTATATTTCTTGTGCTTAAAATTCTGAATCTTATCAGGGAATGTTTTCTAATATGTTTTTCTAATATATTTTTAGTTGACTTTATGAAAGTTTAGAGATAAATGGAGTGTTGGTGGTATGTGACCATCACTTCATGTCATCACTCCTGCCCATATAAACTCTGTGCTATTAGAATATGTATTTGTAACATTTTTCCTTGAAGATGCAGAAAGTATTTCTCCTTAGTCCCGAAATATTTAGTTATTAACTCTGGTATCTTAAGAAAATGCCTTCTCTGTCATTCTATTTTATCTATATCTTGATAGTAACAAGCTTAATAACTGCTCTTAAACTTGGTGTATGGCAGTTCATCAAACTCACTCCTTTAGTTTGTGTATGGGAGAGTGAGCTCTCTCTCTCTCTCTCTCTCTCTCTCTCTCTCTATATATATATATATATATATATATATATATATATACACTTTTTTTTTTTTTTTTGGATAGTGAGTAGCAAACCCAGGTCTCATGGAACAGGTGAGCTCCAGCTCCAAGCCCCAGCCCTCTCTGTTCATTTTTTCTTTCTGTTGACTTGATTACAGTCCTGGGGATTGTACCTAGTACCTTATGAATACTAGGCAAACATTCTACCACTGAGCAACACCCCAGTCAATTTTGCTTTTTTTAATGAGACCTTCCTACCATGGCTCCAAGTATCAACCAAACACGTTCTCTTAGGAGAATTACTATTAAAAACCTTTCAAACCTTTTCCAAGTTTTAAGGGATGTGATTATTATAACTCGAATCTATTTACTTACATGTAAACATAAATGGAAATGAATCTTCCTAAAATATCTGCATTTCTCTCTCCCAAATATACATCTGGTATAATAAATAAAAAACTACTCATTTGAATCTGAAGTCTGCGTTTCCATGACACCAAACATCTGCATGGAAAGTAGAAAATTCAGTAGATGTTTTCAAATATCCAAATATTGTGTCGGTAAAACAGTTAAATGACTGTCTGAATCTTTCCATATTTATCTAGGTATTTATGCATCATACATGTAGCACAGACAGTCTTTTTTATCGGAAAACAGTGTCACTCTAAAAAAAATTATTCATTTACTGACAAGTATTTATCGAGCGCTTATTCTGTAGAAAATACTGTGCTAAATGCTACAGAAAGTTCAAGGTTATATAAGACCTGAACTGTGCCCTCAAATAATTTGCAGCCCAGTGAGGGACACACATGCACAAGAGAGGAGGAAAGCAATGTGGAAGCTTGGAGGGAAAGTATCTTCTTCCTGCTCCTGACGGTTTCCTGCTGTTGGGACTGTGATGGATTAGTAGAGACTGATAGTCCCAGACTTGTAGAAATGGACGGGAATATTGTGATCATATACCATCTGAAACATACTCTTCTTCTGCAGCTGGGTAAAAGAGTTTTACTCAAATCAAAGAGCCCTAAATTGGCCAGATGATTGCAATAGTTTTTGTGTCATTTTGTATTATCATGACCTCTGGTTACTATAAATTTTTTGCATCTAAATGTGTTTCTCAGGAATTTTGATTAGCAAATTTATATTCACTACCTTTAATAATTTCAACTTTACACAAGAAGCAGACTGTAAGTTATTCTCTGTGGTCATTTTAAGAACTTCATCAAAATTCTACCTTATACTTTGCTATTCAAGCTTAGATTAAAAATTTTGACAGTCCCATATACATTGCATATTTAAGCCTCTACCTTCCAGATTTGTGATTTTTTTTTTTTTTTTATAATTTATAGATTTTTTTCTATTGGGACTAAAACTGTGACAAGCTTCAAAAAAAAATACTAAATTGTCTTCTTTGTTTTTGCCACGTTTGACTAGAGTCTATGTAAAGATGAAAGCAGAATGGTTCCTTTATTTCTTTTTCCATTCCTTCTTCATTCTCCTTAACTTCCTCCTCATCCTTTTCCCTCTTTCCTTAAAAAAAAAAAAAAAAAAAAAAAAAAAAATCATTATTTTTAGCTGGAGAGAAAAGAATAAATCAAGAAAATTCCAAATAATGTCAATTGGCCCATGTGTGTTAGGTATGGAAATGATGTCAGGAATCTATTTTCTGGGTATTATTATTATTATTATTATTATTGTCCCAGGGATTGAACCCAGGCAATAACTACTTAACTACCCAGTGCTTAACTACTGAGGCACATTCCTAACCTTCCTTCTCTTTTTTGCTTTTTGTTTTGAGACATAGGGTCACTAAGTTGCTAAGGCTGGCTTTGAACTTCAGATCCTCCTGCTTCAGCCTCCCAAGCTGCTGGTGTGAGCCGTTTTTTCTCTTTACTGACTCTGCCTTAAGCTTTATGAGTTTCATTCTCAGTCAGGTTCTCTCCCTGTTGGGAGCCAACAACGGTCATTCCAACTCCAAGTCTTAGTAACCCAGGGAAACAGAGAACACTTTTGACAGTCCCTTGATGGGCTGCTGTTTATCTAACTTGGGTTCCATCTTTCATGTAACCAGTGTGATTAACTATGTTAACTGACTCAGTCCTGGGCACTTAACCATCCTTGAGCATACCCCTAATGTGAAATTGGGACATGATTACCAAAAGCAAGGGGAAATGATGCTTCAGTGGAAAACACCAGTGTTAGAGTGGGAAGGTCCACTTGCCAGGAGAGCAGGAGTTACCCTAGTGCTTGCTAATGCCTATTTATATGACTGGTATATGTTACTTAATCCTTGTGAACCTTGGTTTCCTCGTCTAAGTAAGTTAGGTGCCAGGCTAAGATCTGCTTAAACACCTTTCAACTCTAATGTTTTGTGGTTTTGATTTCAAAAGTCAGAGACAAGGATGAGATATCCAGAAAATGCAGTTTAAATATGTTTACACAAAAGAAAATCAGTAAATCATGTTTCATGTAGAAGTGCTTCAGGTAGAAGTAGAACTTAGATGGACAGCAGAATAGCAAAAAGATGTCTTTTTCCTAATGTAGCTCAGAAGTTGAGAGAGGGGTGGGATGTGTGTATGTGGTGGG
The DNA here is from genome assembly GCF_902686455.1 of Sciurus vulgaris. NCBI lineage: Eukaryota > Metazoa > Chordata > Mammalia > Rodentia > Sciuridae > Sciurus > Sciurus vulgaris. The sequence goes on along the minus strand of NC_136462.1, from coordinate 86,696,405 downwards.
GTGGGGGAAATCAGAGAGATTCAGAATTAGCCATGACAAACCTTGTTATTATAATCTTCTTATGTGTTCTATATGCCATATATATCTTTGTTAACCTCTTTATCTTACCATCACAGAGGCTATGTCTCAGGCCCAGGCTTTTTTAAGGTGACAAGACTACTGATAAAGCTGGAAAGAGAATGAACATCTATTTCTTTTCATTCTTTCTACAAATATTCAGAGACATCAATACAAAGTAGGGGACAAATACAAAAGTTAAAAGAAAAAAACTTTACCTTCAGTAAGTTATACTTACAGAGATATAAATAAGATCTGAAAAGGAAGAGATAAAAGTTATAGATACCAAGCAAATTGTTATGGGAATTTAGTGGAAAGAAGATTACCATCAATGATAAGCACTGGATGGTTTTGAATTAATCTTTATCATTTCTTGTTTTATTTTCAAAATTCATGCAAAGTCTATATTCTAATCATAGCATAGGATTTATTGTTCAGTAAGAAAAAGTTCCTAAAATTAATGACCCTCGAATAAATTTGACATTCCAGGAAAGCATATATAGTTGTTCAGGAGTTAAGTTCTCAGCCCATCAACTTGTAACCCAATTCAGTAAGCATCATTCTAGATCAGTAAATGCTGTTTGCTCAATGCAGTTTAGTCATCCACATTAAGGAGTTGCCTAGAGAATTTCATATTTAAGTGACAGCATCAAAAGCCAGGTTGGGTGGGTTACCTCTATGAGATACATATCTTGTAGGGAAGTGAGGAAAAGGAAGTGGTCATTCTTAATGATCAGTTTCCAAGACTATGTTCAGACTAAGATCCTGCCCAACTAGGTACCTGACCATTTCTCTGTATGGTTAAATTATATCACCACAGAATTAATTTGACAAATTATCCTTTGTTCAGTCTTCAGAAAGCACATCTAGTTAGCTTTATAGACCAGTAAGTGAAACAGACTCAAAGAGTGAAAAGGTAACATAAGAAACAGGACTAATCCTGGAGATGTCTTGTTTTAAAAAACACCCAGTGAACACTCAGTGGTACACACCTGTAATGCCAGTGACTTGGGAGGCTGAGGCAGGAGGATTATAAATTCAAGGCCAGCCTCAGTGATTTAGTGAGGCCATATTTCAAAATAAAAACAAAACAAAACAAAATAAACAAACAAACAAAAAACCCCAACAGATTGTGGATATAGCTCAGTGGTAAAGTGGCTTTGGGTTAAATATGCAGTAGCACAGAAAAAATATAAAATTAAAATTTAAAAAACAGTGAAAGACTTCTTACAGTGCATGGGAATGTCTAATTAGATTTAAAAAAAAAGTCAAATGACCATTTTTAAAAAAAATAATTTGAAATTTTTCATTGTAAACTTAAAATTGACTCTGGATTTAAAAATTGTTTGAAGCAGTACACCCATGGACAATATAGGACTATGTAAATAAGAAGGCCCTATCTCTAAGCTGTATGCAATATTAACTGTTACTTGGTGTGTATTTTTCCAGATGATTTTCTTGCATTACAAACATAGATATATGTGCATTGATTTTTGTTTATTTATTCAAGTTAAAATAGATGGTACATATTATTCTGCAACTTGCATTTTTTCCCCTTAGCAATATGTGGATCATTTTTTTAAAACCTCACATTTTATTTAACAATGATCCTCCAGTTGATGGACATTTAGATTATTTCCAATTTTTGATCTTCCAAATAACTACCTTTTTCATTTATTATGCACTTCTAATTCATGAGGTGATTCAAAGTATCACTTAAAATTTTAAAACATTGGCAATAAATCCTTTCAGCATAGAATAAAGTTCATGATAAATCAGTTCCAGTTTGGAAATCTTTGGAGGGAGGTTAATCACAACAGATGATTGTTATTAGGTGATTTTACTCACTAAACTGCCCCACAGATGTATTGTAAGGATATTGTAGGTTGTTTTCATGTACTTGATAAGCAGATTAACTGTCACACACCCACCTCCTAAAATAAAACCAGCAGCAGCAGCAGAAGTCCTGAGGTTGGTACCTGAAATAAAGATAGTCTCTTAATTTCAAGTAAGTTTTCAGAAGAACAGCAATTAAAAAATACATCTACACTGATTCATGAGCCATACATGACTTCTTAGCATTTTGAACATTGTCAGTTGATATTCGAAGTCAGAAGACCTTTATGATTCTTGTCTTCTGTTCACTAGTGGCCTTAGAATTATTTAGGGATGTGAAAAATTTTACCCTTTGCTGATTCTTTCTTGATGAAGGCACTCATCATCATTGCTATCATGTGACAGTGTGTGTTTTTATGAGTAAGTTGAGCCACCTCTGGGCAACCGGACCCAAGTGGGTTGGCCCCCAACAGTGAACAGACTAAACTATAGCTTTAGTCCAAGAATATAGAAACTGACAACAAATTATTGCTTGTGGTCTACTTCCAGTTTTCAAGTGCAAACATACCAAAGTTTATTTTAAATCTGAGCCAGTCAGACATTTAGTAATATACATCAAAGAAGAAGTGAAGGCTTCCCATGTTTATTATTTCAATATGATGTCTGTTCTAATAAAGAAGAAGAATGCATATGATAGACCATGTAGTAGAAATGCTCCAGTTCCACAGTTTGGCCTTAAATATATACATATATTTGTAAATTAATCCAAAACACATTGTCATGGTTCCAATTCCTCTCAGAGATGATTGTTTTCCATCCCTCTTTTAATTTTAGAAATATAGTGGCTGACTGCCAGAACACTTTCAGATAAACAGTCCACCCCATGTATAAAAGGGGCATGGAATCACGAATGTTCAAAACTGCAGAACGGTATTTAAATAAGTTAAAGTTATTATGGTCTTCCCTATTAATTAAAAAAAAGCCATCTGTGCAAGGTGAATTTTGGTAAGGTCCCAATTTTTTTAATGATTGTGGATGGAATTTGCAACTGCTTTCATAGTGAAAGTATAGCTCAGGGATTCCCAAGATAAAATGCACTGTTTATGTAATTCTGTGGTCATTTGACTAAATTCCTAATAAAATACTAGAAAGAATTCTTGCTATTCAATCAGAATTTACAATTGAACTTGAAGGAATTGGCTCTCTAGTAACATCACATTTTATTCTTCAACTTTCTTAACATACTAAACCTTAATTTCATCTAAACCTTCTCTCTCTGCCTCTGCCTTTATCTCCCTCTTTTGCACACACATGCACACACACACACCCCACAACCCACATTTGTCTTAATTGTCCTAGGCAAGGATGTCACAACAGTGAGCAAGACTGAGCACAAAAAAAGATCAAAAACATTGCATAAAGAAGCAGTCCACTGGAAGACATGATGGATGCATATCTATATATTCTTTTAATGCATCCTTATTTTCATTTTAATTTTTGCTATTTGCATAATTTTTCCCCATTGGGCAAACAACATATATACCTAGGTTCTCAAAATCTTAGAAGTGCAGAAACTCAGAAGGTGCGACTCCCTTGAATTTGGCAAGCAAACACCTTGACAAGAATGATTTTTAAAAATATTTTTTGTCATTTCTCCCCCAACCAGTGTTTTCAGTCAATTAAAATTTGTACTCTAGGCCTTTTCCAGCTTGAAGCCACCTCGGCGTCTGTGATGAGCAATCCTTCTTGTTTGTGCAGCCATTCATTATCTCCATTACCAAGAGGAGAATAGAGGACAATTACATTGTTTGGACGAATCAGAGTGTTAGGAGGAGTATTTGTCACGGTGGCAGAGTGCAGCACCTGACAGGCAACGATTGATGGCCAGGAGTGAGTGTGAGTGGCCAAAGCAGCCTCATAGGATGCAAATTACTGACTGTGGATTCCAATTTATCCTGTTCATTTTTCTTGCCCGTGCTGAAGACCATTAGTGGTTTTTGAAGCAGTGAAGGGGTCATTACTAATGTGGGTAGGCTGGAAGCAGGAGGGGAAGGAGGGGGAAAAGCCTTCTGTAATTACACAGCTTTCAGGAACAGGCTGGAGGCCTTCGCCAAAAAAGTGTCAACACCTCGCAATCAGAAAAATTTATTTTCATTTTATGCTTAACCCATATTAACTCAACATTATCATCTTTCTTTGTTAACATTTGCAGAATATTAAAAGCCTGGCTTCTATATTAATACAGATCTAGTTAACCCTTTTGCTAGACAGGGGATTTTGTTTAACCTAATGGCATTTGGGTTTGCTAATAAGTAATTGTGCACATTTTGGATAATGTATGCTATTATAGAAGATGAAATACCTGAAGAATAAAATCTCAGATGATTGAAAAACATTCACTCTCTCAAATACCAGAATGATTAGAATGCTCTGAATGGAATACTTTGTTGTTCCTAATGTCACTCTTTAATAATGTTGATGGGAAATATTTATTACCAGAGGCTTTCTAGTTTATGAATAACTTTGACATGCTGGATAAAAGTTTACTTTTCTGTTTAAGAAAACCAGTGAATTTAGAGCAGGGATCTATTTAATAGATATGGTTCATAATTATGTACATGCCAGTTCAGTGCCTTTTAAAGTAAATGTATGACTCTTAAATAACAATCCTTGATTTCAAAGTGAGAGAAGAAAGTGGGTTGATAATGGGAAGACTGTTAATTATAAATGTGGGTGAGTCATAATGGGAAGTAAAGAATATTAAAACAAACCTATGGCTTCATTCTCTTATTGCCGTACACTAAGGTAAAAATAAAATTTCTGTTTGAAGCGTTGCATATAATTGACCCCTTTTGATGTGTGGTCGTCCTGTGTGACCCTGTTAGTCCAGAGCACTAACCAGTAAAAATGAAAGAATCTCCTGCTGTCCTATAAAGGAGTCACATAAATATACTTGAAGTAACTGTTATACTCAAATCAAGTTGGGTGGCTTCCAAATAGTCAAGGCTACACACTATCTCAGTTTCCAAACTTTACTGTCAATAATCTCAAATGACCTAGGAAATAAGAACTATATGGAGCCATCTCACAAAGACAACTTAGAATAAGGGCCTCACATCTGTTTTCCAGGATGCAAAGTAAAAAAAAAAAAAAAAAAAAAAAAGGGCCTAAAACTGGTTCCCTGAGAGCAACTGACGTGAAAGTAGATAACCAAAATACTGATGCCATCACAAAAGTGCTTTACATCCCTGACCAATTAAAGAAATTGAACAGCTTAGACGCCTTGCTCTTCGTTGCCGGCCCTACAGAGAGTGGCAGGCACATGGGGCTGCTGATGCAGGTTTCTGGATTCTTACCCCTGCCCACGCTTCTCCACACAGTGTAGAGAGACGCGATGAGGAAAATCAAGCCATAGACTAAGGAAATCACCAGTGGTGGTTTCATTCTTAGACGCAAGTGACTCTTTCGTAACTTCTGATACATCTTTTAAAACATTTGTTTTTTCATTAGCATCCGTACCCTTCCGAAGAGCAGAAGAAACAGTTAGCGCAAGACACAGGACTTACAATTCTCCAAGTTAACAACTGGTGAGTGACCCCCAAATCAATGTCTTTCTCCAGTGGCTAAAATGAGATTTTTCAATAATTGTTTTCTTCTCTCTTTTTCTTTCTTTCTTTCTTTCTTTCTTTCTTTCTTTCTTTCTTTCTTTCTTTCTTTCTTTCTTTCTTTCTTTCTTTCTTTCTTTCTTTCTTTTTCCTTCCTTCCTTCCTTCCTTCCTTCCTTCCTTCCTTCCTTCCTTCCTTCCTTCCTTCCTTCCTTCCTTCCTTCCCCCTCCCTCCTGCCTTTCTTTCCTCTTTCTTTCTCTCTCTTTCCTGTCTTCCTTCCTCCCTCCCTCCTACCTTTCTTTCCTCTTCTCCTTTCTCTTTCTCTTTTTCTTTCTCCCTTCCTTCCTTTCTCTTTTTCTTTCCTGTCATCCTTCCTTCCTCCCTCCCTTGTATCTTTCCTTTTTATTTCTAAACAAAACGAAGGAGAACTTCTCAGTTGCTTCTCCCTTGAGGTGTGGAAGTAGAGCTTAGGGAGAGGAAGCAGCAGCCTGGGGAGATGGTTTGGTGAGAATCGTTCCTCTCCTCTTTTTTCTCGCTCTCTTTTCTTCTCCCTTGCCCTTCCTCTCCACCTGGCTTTTCCCATCTCAGATGCTTTGAAATTCTCAAATCGAGTCACAAACTCATCCGGGTCCTTCCTGTTGGAAGCAGTTGTTGTGCATTTGCACATTCCTCGCACGGAGTTATCACTTCTAGAAGGTTTCTTTTGTCCAGGCCGTGAGTGGCAGTGTAGATACAGGCTTTGTAGTAGCTCCTAATAGAAATTTATTTACCCTAATTTTTTTTTAAATAGGAAAAAAGGTTTTTCCATTTTGAGCTTTGTGATTCAGTAGATTACCCGTGTGGTGGTGTATGGACCATCCACCCTTTGTACGTGGCTTAGAGGGTAACTGAGGAAAAGGAGGGGCAGCGGATTAAATAAAATGATCACAGTGGCCAAGAAATGATATAGGAATTACTTATCAAAATACTGGCCCAGGTTTTATCAGCAGCTTAATTTTGTTCAGTACATTCTTGGGGTGATGTTCAGATTAATTGAACTGACAGTTCTCTTTCAAAATTCAGGGAAAGTATTTGCACGGATTTCAGGCCTTATACAAACTTAATTACATGGAACTCCATTTTATCATTCTAATTCCATGTAGCAGAGGTTGTATTTACAAATGAGAAGTCTCTGCCTTTATTCACAGCTTTCCTTAATATATTTATCAAAGCAGGTTCATTTACAAAGTGCTCTATCTGTGGGACACAGGCAGGCAGACATTAACAAAGCCTTCAGGTTTATCAGGCTCGCTGCCTGATGAGCTACCCGAGGGTCAATTGATTTTGTGGTTCTGTGATTCATTTTTTTCTCATTTTTCTAGGATCACAATGAGAGACATGCTTGGAGAATTAGCCAGTTTGTCTGCCTTATCTGTCAGGCAATTTTTTTTTTCCCAGGGAAGTCAAGCTACTTAAATTGGCCACAGGAACTGCCGTTATCTGACTTTAATGCACCCTATAGTGTGGATAGCATTTCAATTACACCAGTAACCAAAGCTTAGCTGCAGCCCTTTTCATGCCTAGTGCTGTACAGAAAGTGATGTGCCTACCTACAGAAGCAGAAAATTGAGTTGCCTTGCTTCTGTCAGGGTGATTAATGCAGAAATAAACTGCTAACCTGAAAAGAAAGGCAGAAAGGAAGGATAGACAATACAGACTTGAATTCACTTTAATTTTCTACTAAAGATTGGAACTATGTACATTTAAAGATACCCTTTATTCCAAAACTTGGAATAAAGGCTATAATCTCCAGAGGGGGAAAGGTATGTGATTATACATTGATATGAGCCTCATAGTGTAAAGATATATAATATATGTAAACATATATTCTCGTTCATGTCCTTAGCCCAAACTATCAGTGGTCTGAAACAATAAAATAAAAACATTCTGTGTTAACTATAGGAGACAGTCCTGTACATAATTTTATAATACGTGGGATATCAAACTGAGCTACTACATACACAGTGGTCTTCAATACAGTTAATGTTGTTTTAGAATCATTACTTTTGTAAATTTGGGCAAGTTGTGGGAGATTGTAATGGAAATTTTTGTGGGAATGAAATGTTTCTACGTAGATACTTGGTGTTGACATTTGAGCTTGTTCTTTTTCAAAATACTGTTGCATATCATCCATTCCCCATATTTTTTGATGTAGTCATTATAGTTGAGTGAAGAATTTTTAGTATTTAAAGACTAGCATTTCTCTCAGACGACTGGCTGGAACCTGGAGAAAGCATCCTTCTTTCCCGAAGCCCACTGAGCCTCCAGGCCTGCGAGAAGAATTCAGTTGGTGTGATATTTTAGGTTCCTTGTTTTTCTATTACTTGAGCCACACTTGCCACAGAATGCCAAGGGTTAGGATGTGACAGTCTGTCACATGGCACACTTTCCATAATATGGCATCCACGTTGACACCTACGTCCCTACAAAATAATTTCAACTTCCTAATTTTCACACTTCCTTCTGAAAAATTCTGTAATCTCGCCCTCAGGCCCAGCTCTTAGTTAACGGCTACTCATAACTTTGATAATAAGGTGTGACTTATGAGGATAGTGCTGCAAATACTGCTACCAAGAATTTCATATAGGGAACCAGTTTCTGGGGATTTCAAAATAGACACTTAAAAGAGAACCCCTTTCTTAGGCCATTTTGAACCTGCCCAATGCCTTGCTGGAGTCTGCTTCAACACAGAGAGTTGCCCCACCCAGCTTCAGATGATCTTAGAACACTGTGACTCACTGACAGAGGAGAAGAGGACACTAGAAATGATTTCTCCAAGTCTGGATAGCTCTCACTCAAAAAACACAGGAGACAATCGTTCTCAAACCATAAACGTCACTCAAGCAGCTATGAGGAAGTAAAACCCACTTCTCTGTTTGGGGCCAGGAGTTCAAGTTTTCATGCTGCAAGATTTGTACCCAAAGATTTAGAGTAATACAGAAAAACCTACAAATCAGACAATCACAGAGGACTTGCTTGCTGTTCAGTTCAGTTTCTCACTTACCTCTTAAAATAGAAAGGCCAAGCAAGGTCAAGGTAGTTGAGCAGTGCCATAAAATAACATCTGCAGGAATAAGCAATGGAACATGGCTCCACGTACTTGATGAGAGCAATAAGCAATAAAAACAGACCTGTTAAGATCAGTCAGTAATTATGAACTTTAGAACAAATAAGGAAAAAGGAAGTTTAGGAGATAATTAAAGGAATTAAAGATGTGTTGCATCTTAGCAGCCAATGATAGAATAATCTTAATGGGCTTTCCCACTGTATTTATAGTGGGGAGCATGCAAACATGATGTCGCAACTAAGTCAATCATGGTGCAGGAGAAAGGAGTGGAGTTTATGACACTAAGTCAGTTTTTCCTACAGTTAATTCTCAGAAGTCCATAAATGATCAATCGCTTATTAAGACTTTCTTTTTAAAAAGATGATAACCAGATCTTCAATGAGTGCTCCTTGCTGTCAAAGCTAATCACAGATGATAAGACTGGTTATTTGGTGCAGGGTCAAATTGGCCGTAAAATGATTGAAGTGTGTACATTGGGAGAGGAGAATAGCAAAGAACTGAGTATCTTCCACCTAATGACCTCACTACACTGAAGAAGCAACCTGGCCTAGTCTGAATGGATATTGGTTGGAGCTCTAAAGGTCATAGAACACTGTGGTGAACTTGGGTTCAGCATTCAGACCCATAGGGTTCAAATCCTAGTTCCCCATTCAATCGATAGATATTTGGCCTTCAGCAAATTACTTAATCCCTTTTAGCTCAGTCCTCTCATCTGCAAAATGGGGATAAGAGTTACATATTCCTCATACAGTTTTAAGACTTTAAGAAATGCTGCATGCTCAATCCTCAGCATAGTGCTGGCACATACAGTAGATGGTAGCTATTGTTGAAACAATTAAAATAAATGTAAAAATGAGGGAGAAACATGATTTCATACAATGATAAAAATAAAGGTGTCATGAAGTAGCTTATCAACTGGAATGGCAATTTCTTCCAGGGGAAAGTAGATATACTTAAGGGGACAACTTTGAAATGCAGACAACTTTCTATGCAGAGTTTCCTGATTAAACAAAGATAGAATTTTGTAGTTTCTTACATGAACTCTTTTTTTTTTTTTTTTTTTTTTGTAGTTCTTTGATGCCAGGGAGGTAATATTAGGGAGCCCTAGGAGGTAAATGGCTTCAAATAACTGTGAAGGTTAGATGCTTTAAAGGGAAGTTTGGGGCATTAACACTCTGGTATACTCTCAGGAGGTTTCTTATTACATTCATTGACAAAGACAAAAAATATTCTTAATGAGGAAGTTCTTGCTTAAGTAATTTGTTGGGATGCATTTGTACATCTTTGACAATAGTAATCATTGAAATGTGGCATAGTCTTCACTTTGACAATTAAAATCCCTTAAGCTAAAACCACCACAGGAAAAATCATAAGACATTAACATGTTCTCCTGTAACTTTCCTCAATGACATAAGAATTACAAGATTAATTTTAAAGCTCCCATTTACAAATTAATTTTAATTTGTCCTTACTGTACTTAAAAAAATTCATATCACTGCAATAATTATAGCCAACTTGTACGCCAACAAACAAAATCTGCAAGTGTGATTATTAACAGAACACAGGTATACTAGGAATAGGAAAGTATTTCTTGATAGCAGGCTATCTCCAGATCCCCAAATTTAAAAAGCATAAAACTTAAACTTCAAGGACATTTTCAGTCAAAGATGGTTCAGAGAGTTCATTTGTATAATTGATGCTTCCCAAACTGAGATTAAATATCTGTGCCCTGCTTGCTACACCTTTCCAGCAAAATGGTCTTATAACAATCTTTCTAGGTCTAACAGCTTAAAATAATTGACACCCACTTTGCAGAACCTCTTCATGGAAAGTGGCAGTTTTGCTTTACCCATTCCCAATTTGGACCCACTGACAAGTTTCTAGAATGTATAGGCACTTGTTCAATTAGGATGAAAAACTGTGCCAAGGAAGAGTGTTTGCTTGGGATCAGTTTCCCTTTCTAGCCCTCTTCCCTTTCTCTTTACAAAGGCTCATTACCTACCCAGGTGAATCAGTTTTCTTATATGTGAAATGGAATGATGCTGAGACAAAAAGAAGAAATTTGTGTGCAAAAATTATCTTGTAGTGTGCTGAGAATAAAAGATGGTATGGTTAGAACTTTGTAGCCCTGATTAAAATATGGACAGGAATAGAGTGGTAGCCTAAGGAAAGCAGTCATTTTCCTGGGAAATCTATCAACCCAGGTAGGTCTGGGTACACAGACACTGCTTTGCTGCTTCCATTTGAAGGGCAGTGATAGTGTTCTAGGTGGGTTTCAAGACAGAGGGTCATTTTCAGGTCTTATGTCAGTGCGCCTCCAAGCCCAAATTGGAGCCTAATTAGTAAGAGGCAGTGTAAGTGTAAGAGAGGTTGCACTTCTTTACAGCAAAGAAAAGTCATTTTCAAAGGTGTGTGTGTTGTCATTCTACTGCAAAGAGAGCAGACACCAGGAAATATGTTGTAATATTAGGACATCAAGAGTAAGCTGGGAATTGAGGGAAATAATTTGGTAGTAAACATATGGAATAATTGGCCAGTGGTGCAAGAAATCTAAATGAGGTACAGAGACAGCTGGACACTTTTATCTCAAGAGAGAAAGGATTGAAGGATAGAGTGATAGACCAGGGAGGTGGGGTTGAGATAACCCTAAAGGGAGCAAGCCTGCTGGACTAAATATCCTCTCTCTGCTCAGCAATTTCCACCATGGCCATTTGTTAAATGCATAGCTGCCGTCTTCAGTGATTATTTCCTAGTAACATCTATGTTTCTGAATAAAAATCCATTTGAATCTCAAGTCAGATTTGCCAGGTGCTAGATTCATTGTCAGCATTTAATGTGCTGAAACTGCGGATGCTGGGGAAATGAATACAAAAAAAGCATGCTTTTGAACTCCAGTTTGGAGAGCTGGAGGTGAAATGCTTCCCTTTCGTATGGTTTCCTATGCCAGAAAATTCCGGGGCTGGGGAAAGAGGCAGAGATGCCAAGGGGTGCAGTTCCAACTAGCCCCGTGCGGTTTTTTGCTAAGCCAGAGTGTTTTCTTCCTGACAATTGATCATGGGGTGAAAGAACTGGGCTGTGTTAGCAGTAGGGCTTCCAATCTCTTTCCATCTCTATATAATATACATGGTCATATTATCATTTCTTGGGACCCCACAATTCTTTTTGAGAAGAAAACCAAAAGGAAGTGGGAAGAGAGATTAAAAGATGGGAAAAGGAAAACACACATGATTAATGTTTAACCAGAGGGACTGCCCTAAAATTTAAGTGGATATTATTTTCCTCTATCTGCAGCAAATGTAACCAGGAGTACCCAGGACATCAACATACAGCATACCAATTTTGAATAAGAGGGAGTATTACCATATTTTCCCATTTCCCATCCTGTAGCAGATTCATGAAATTCCCACAATGATCTGAACATTGAAGATATTTCTTGTACCGAGGCAGCTGTGCCTTCTATCCATTGCTCTGTCAGATCAGCATTTCTAGACACCTCCTATCCTGTAGTGATGGGAGTACCATTTCCAGAAATTTAGATTCAGTCCAAATTTGGGCAAGCAGCTAAGACTCAGCAAGAGCCTTTTAAAAGTGGTAAACAAAAGGAGTAGAGGGGGAAATAAAGGAAGGGAATGCCAGCGAGGGGACTCAAAGGGGAGGTTTGCTGCAATCCTTTACATTCAATTAGACCAGCTCCTTTGTGCTTTTCCCTCTTTGCTCTGCAAAGAAAGAATGAAATATGGTTTTCATAGCAAGCTGGCAGCATTATCTCAGGATGCATATTTCTTTGCTGGGTTGGAATGCCAATAAGAGGAGAAAAAAAGTTCCTCGTTTAGAGGAAAGTACAGTGCTACAGGGAAAACACAAAACAACAAAAAGGAATGCAACAAGTTTTTGAAACAGTTCCAGAAAATGCCCCTTAAAGAAAATATTTAAATGAGAACATTTTTAAAGATAAAATTTCTCATGTTCACAGTTACCATTTTTCAAAAATCTCTAAATGTGGAAAGAAATTTGGTCCAAAATTTGATAGTTGAAGATTTTTAGAATTTGTCCCCTTGCTTTCATTGATGAAGACAATAAACTCCAGACAAGTCCTGCATTAGGCACAAGGCTCTACCTACGTCTGCACTTCATTATACTAGTATTTGGAAGAGAGACAAGGTTTGCTCCAATAAGTCCTTTATCCATCTCAATTGGCATGATCTACATGGTCTCTGAAAGTAACACTGAAATAAAAGTCTATATTTCAGTGGGTTGCATGATTTTAAAGTAGAATGATGTTGACTTAGCTATTTACTTATTTTTAAGTAGGAAAAAAGTGAAGATAGCTCATTGAAAATATTATACAGTTTTCCTACAGCAACTGATTCAGTAAGTATTCCTAGCCCCAGTCACAGATGGATAAAGTAAAAGTTGTATTTTTAAAAACATTTCTTTTTCTTTTTTTTTTTTTTTTTTAAGGAATGTGTAACTTATTTCCAGAATGTAGAAAATATAAAGGGAGCTTATAAATGTAATGTTGAAACAGAGCCCCTACATTTTTAAGAAGCTGTTAAAAGGAAGGTTAAAAATAATAGATCAGAATGTATCAATACCATGTTGTTTATGTTCTCTAATTTTTTTACTCTTATAAGTGAGTCTTGAGGGTTACAACTTGGTTCTAAATTTTTAGTCCTTTTTACTATGGTGGTACTTTTTCAGTATATTTTCCCCCTCATTTCTTCCATTACCTGCAGTAGTGAATACTTGTAAACTTCTGTCCAAAAATTCACTCTCAGAGGAGTAAGCGCTTCATGAATAGTCTTTAGACCAGACCCTCATTCACTTCACTCGTTCATTCATGCATTCATTTGCTGGAGAGCAGCCTTCTAAAAATTACTTAATTGAGAATCTGCTCTGTTAATGAGTAAATGTAGGTCCTATTAACCTCCTGATCTTGAGGACTTGTTTTGTAGTTGTTGCTGCTGTTTTCATTGTGTTGGATTTTTCAAGTATGAGAGAGTGAGCTTTGGCTAGGTGGTATTTCCCAGTGCTCACCGCAGGAAATCTACCCAACTCGGGCACTCAGAACCAGTCTCTCTCGTGTTCAAACAAGGATAAAAAAAAATTTTTTTCATCTTCAAATTTCATAGAAACCTGGGTAGAAAAATAGACAGAGCCTTGATATTTTTTACAATATTGCTTTCTTCAAGTCTTTTTCCTGCTTCATTGTTTTATCGTAATCATAATAGAGAAACTTGCTTCCGGTTTTGTTTTGTTTTCCTGCGTGAATCAGAATCATTTTTGCTGACTGATCATTCTGCAGAGATTTGCAGCTAACTCCCAGCCCTCATCCAGCATCATTAATTCTGCAGTCAGGTTGAAACACATGCAAGGTTCTTTCTCTTTTTCCTTTGCAAGGTAAACATTGAGAGATATGAGATTTCCCCTGTGTCTTTAGATACAGCTTATCTTTTAGATAAGTCCCTGCTGGCTGAGGTTTCAGGCTGTTTAATGTCGACCTCTTGAGTTCCAAACTTCCTTAAAGCCTTTAGATAAGCAACAAACTTCTGCAGTGATTACGCAAAGAGTGGGTGGAACAGGGAATTAATCCCCAGAGATCTGGATTCAAATCTACCTCAAAACCCTCAGGTGAAAAATCTCTTTCATGATCTTGGCTTAATGGTTTCCACTCAGTTCTCAAGGAAGGAATGGGTCATCTTGAGTAAGGGTCTATCATAAGAATGCCTTGTAATAGTACCAATGGGTGACTCTCACATATATAGACGATAGTCACTGATATTTGCATATTTTAGCCTATCCAGTACTGAGGTTTTGATAATTTCAACGTAAAGCTGTCACCTGTTTTGGACCTAGATTTTTGGGTATTGTTTCACTTAAAAATTATAAAATACTTTTAATAAGAATGCCAGGGGCTGGGGTTGTGGCTCAGTGGTAGAGTGCTCGCCTGGAATACGTGAGGTACTGGTTTCCATCCTCAGCACCACATAAAAATAAAATAAAGGTATTGTGTCCACTTACAACTAAAAAATATATACGTAAAAAAGAAAAACAAAAAAGAGTGCCAGCATTCTTCGCCTCTGCACACTGTTTTCTGAATTTCAGAAAAGTACCGTCTTGGAAAGAGAAGGTTCTGATCCAGTCTGATGAATGAGACTACTTAATGTTTATGTAGCAAATGTGTAAGGATATGGGCAGAATCATCTGTTTGTCTGGTTCCTAAATTGTGAATCTGATTCTTATTGTTGTATTTGTCAGTGCAGTCAAAAGGGCGCACAGGTATTCTTGAGTGCCCATGGGCAAATTTCCTCTTCATAAAGGTTTGTAGAAAGAATACAATGGAAATCAGCCACAGCTGGTTTATTTCCTGTGTTACCTGAGGCCAGGTTAGATAGGTTAAATTCCAAATATGTTCTTAGCCATGAGTCACTAAATCCTGACAGTTTTGGATCTGTGTGACCCAATGTGACGCTTTGCTTTGCTAAATATGAAGGTTTCCTGTGATATTCCCCTGGGTTCTGTGTTGTTGTGTTTGTGTCTATAGAATGGACTGGTGTAGAAGAATGTGCAAGAGAAAAGGATAAGACCCCTGTGGAATAGATTAGTCCAATCGTAGGGATTAACTTTTCTTGTAATTTTTCATAATGAAATTACTAAAGCTATGTCAGTAAACAGGAAACAAGTGATGTGTAAAATAATTAGCACCAAAGGGAACATAATAGGTTACTTATTAAAATCCATAGACAGATTATATGACCCCATTGGGTCCAGGGACCAGAGATCACATGACACTGTATGCTTTTCTGAGGGGAGCACCCCAATGCACTTTGTCAGCTTACTGGCTTCTGACATTAAATAAGCTTCAGGTGTGATTTATTGAGTAGCCTTTGACAGGAGCGAGAAACTGAAATCTTCTAGTCCTTGCTGAGCCTCGGCTCTATTTTCATTACCTTCTCCAAGTATTACATTTAGTCAACCGAGTTATGTGTAGTTCTGGGAGAATCTCTCCTGCTCCCAGAAGTCATTGTTCCACTCATAATAAAATTATGCTATCAATTTGCCACAAGAGAAACACTGGAGTTCACTAAATTATTGCCATGTGTTTTGCACTAAAGACAAAGTGATACCAATTAAAAAAACAACCACCCCTGGATTCTATTTTTTAATGGTGTGCGGGGAGGAGCGAGACTGGCTCGCAAGGGAGGTCATGTCTCCCTTCTTCACATTACAAATTTCATTTTCTTTAATTAGAAAGTGGCGCTTATGGAGAATGAGCAGGGGGTTTAAGTGAAGAAAGAAGAAAGAACGAAACCTGAGCCGAGTCCTAAATAATATGTCAGAAAATGACAACTTGCCTCCCACAAGACTATTTCATTTGAAAGATTTGCTAGGTTACATTAGGCTCCGATAGATTTTTCTCAAAATGGGGCCATAACCCACAGACTAAAAAATGCCCCAGTTCCAGAGCTCTGCAGATAAGTCAAATCCACACTTTGGTTCCATCACAGCGACAAGTATATACTCCGTAGTTCTCACTTAGGGTAACGTTTTCAGGATGCTGTGTCCCTAAGGATTTGAGCATTAGTTATGATGTAAGAGTGTCATGTTTTTAGATTATCAGCAGGAACTAATATCCTGCCGTCCCAATTCATCTTCTACTGTATTAATTAAAGAATTGCCAATAATTTGGTCTCAGAAGGAAAACTTGCCTATCCATGCCCTAAATAAATAATGCCTGCCAATTTGCCATCAGGTTGATGATGAAGTGAATTCAGAACTTTAGACATTATAAATAACTCAAATTCCATTACAATAGAAAATCTTTATACAATAAAAATATTTTCAGCCCCAGGCAGTAATTCACTCATTTTTAAATAATACTTCTAATGATACAATTTTATTTAGGAATTGTGGGCAGCCCCTGGCAGCATATTATAATGAACTATATCTGCTCTGAGGACAAATAAAATTTCTTGAGGAAATTGGCATTGAAGATGATATGATTTTCCCAGTAACACCAGTAAATTGCTAACCAAGAAAAAAATGACGAGCACCTCCATTGCTAGATCAGACCAGAAAGAAAATGATTCTTCTAGGCATCACAACATAATGAAATTAGATTGTGTTTTATGAATGAGAGCTCTGATCAGACCAGCTGATGGTCTGACATACTGTCTGAATTGTTTGGGATGCTTTTCTGCCTTTCAGGTGACAGAGGGATTATTCAGAACCACAGTGCTTAGCTCTTAGTAGGTACCCATAACTCAATGTTGAATTGAATTCAAATAAGCTAGAGAGATGGCTAAGGAAGAAAATGTACTTGAAATATACATTGAGGTAAGAGGGCAGCTCTCAGCATACAATTTCTTGAAGGAGATTAGATTTGAAGTTAGTTTTGAATCAGAGGAAGGAACCATTCTTAGAAGTTAGGTGGAAGGAGTATGAGAACATGAAAGTAGGGATATTGAGCAAAGGAGTCTGGGAGGAAACCAGCTTTCCCTGACTAGGTCCAAAGAAATTTGCAAGTACCTGATATACAATGAGGACACCCCAGTCCATGGGATACCGTGGGAACAGCACAGAGGAAGGTTCAGTGTTCAGACAAAAGATGATGCAATGTGGTATGTTAAAAGACCAGGACATTGGCAGCTTGGGTCTAATTCCAGCTCAGACAATTTGTGTGATCTTAGGCAATTTAGCCTTTCTCAGTCTCTATTTCCTCATTCATTAAAGAATGGAGACCAGGAGATTTTTAAGGTCCTTTCTATCTTTAAAATTCTATTATTTTATGATTCTAAGCCTGTGAACTGAAAAAAAAAAAAAAATGTAGTCAAAGCAAGTGAGATGAAAAATGATTTTAACCATTGTATTCTGAATTGATTTGAAGAGCTGGAGAGACCAGTCACGGAGGAGTATAGGTGACTTAAACAAAACCTGAATCAGAGATTTAGCTATTAAAATGAAGAAAAAGAAACCAATTTTTATCTCTATTGTTAAAAACCGTGGCAGGATTTGGTGACTAATTCAGCATGGGGTGAGAACAGAAAAAGGAGCTACAGCTCTGGGCTCTGTGCCTTGGGGAGCAAGGGCTTGGGGATTCTTTCCACAATGACAGCGGATTTGAGTGGGGCCTGATGGTTTCTCTGGGAAGATGATTTTGTTTTCACAATAGATAGCATAAAATAGAGATGAGCCCTGCAGGGGAAGAGGTCAGAATAACAGGAAGCACTGTGGGACCTCACAGGGGAGGGAAAGGTAGGTCTGAGGGTACAGATGTTATTCAAACCCTGGGAGCAGAGGAGCTTGTCCGGAGAGAGGGAGAGGAGGCCTTGGTGACAGAGGACACTGGGAGGAGCTTGGGGGCTTAGGGAGAGTCCACACCAATCACTGCTCTTCAGAAGAGGCCTGAAAAAAAAAAAAAAAAAAAAAAAAACCGCACCACAATCACATGGGAGCTTCCTACGGCGGAAAGCTATATAGGGCAGGATTTCAATACACTGTTTATAATCTCCAATTGGAAAGACTAACTAGGATGGGGGGTGGAATTTTACGTCTATTTGAAGCACAAAGTTCTTCATAAAGATGGTTTAGTAGGGAGCTGTTGGTGTAACTCAGTGGTAGAGCTCTTGGCTAGCAAGCATGAGGCCCTGGATTCAATCCCCAATACCACAAAAAATTAAAATTAAAAAAGAAAGAAATAAAAAGATTTAGAAGGCAAAAAGTGCATCTTTCTTCCAAATTTGGATAGGATCATAAAAGGGTAAATTTTTGTGCCATAAAAGTTTTGATTTAAATAGACATCCCCCAATTTTCCATAGTTGTGAAGGTTAAAAATCTTTACTAAGAGTAGAATTATGTCATAGGGTTTGAAAGATTTCAAAGATTTCAAAGATTTTACAGAAAGATTTTCATAGGCAAACAACCACCTTCTTGACATGGTTGAAGTTAGACTTTGCTTTGAAGCTCTCTGCTTCCCCTTTCTCACTGAAGGACTTACTTCCTAAGAATCTCTTTTACAGATTCCTGTTCACATTTTGTTTTGATGTGTTACTTTGTCAAAGTTCATCTCTTTAAATTATTTCAAAAATAAGCATATTTTTGGTCAATTTTCACTGGGTACTAGCAATATAAATGAACCCTAAAATCCCTCAATGAATCTGCTTTGCAGTGAGTTTAAAGATTTTCTGAAACAATTTTCTCTACTCACCCTACTCACCCTACAAAGTAGTCTGTCCTACCCAACCTCATTCAGTTATTGCATTGGCCGACTTTTCCCTGTTATCTACCCAGTCCTGACTGTATTTGGGGCAACACATGAAATGTTTGCAACTTCTTCAGAAAACTGGGCATTCATAATGGAAGGGCTTAGTATGACAGAGTGAGTCGTTTTATGAGAATATGTTATTTTATGGCTCAAATTTTTATCTGAAAGGGAGCTGTAACAATAGCAGTCAATGTAATCATAATTACAGTTCAGCTAAATTTTATAATAAATAATCCACATAGTTCCCAAGAATACATGCCTACCAAGACTAAATTTCACTTACTTTTTGATAAGATTGTGCTCAGGGAAGGAGACATCCTTGTTTAACATCTACTATAAAACTAATTGAAGAAAAGTTTTACTCCATTAAAATATGCACCTCTCATTCCTCAAGGGCAGAAACTATGGTCTCTTTGTTCTCTATGATCCTGGGACATGCCACAGTGCCTGTTGAATAAATGTAGACATGATAAATGGAATTTGGTGTCTATGCCAAAAGATGCTTTTTAGGGGTCTTCTCTGAGTAGTAAAAACTGTTCCATGGTACTAAAACTTTATTTGGAGGTAATGGGAAATTTAATATGTGAAGTAATATTCCAGTTCCATTCTGGACAGTTGCTATTAATGCAAAGCTTTTAATTGAGAAAAATATTGGATAATCTAAATGAAATAAATTTAAGTGGAAAAGGGATGTAAATAATCTAAATCAAACCTCATTTTCCAAAAAATAATGGGGTCCAGGGAGGGCAGATGATTTTCTAAGGGCCACCCAAAGAGTTAAAGGTAAAGTTAGACCCAGAACTGCTTCCAATACATCATACCTGCCTCCAAAACTATTTTATTTCAATTATTGAATTATTTCAAAAATATATAAAAGGAAGACTCTCCATCATATCATTTTTTTTCTGTGTTATTCATAGTGTATTATGGCATTGGCTTTTACAAAAATTAAAACTCTTTTTCTGATTATTATGATGTTGTTTTGTGCTCATGAATGTTGTGAAAAATTAATTAGTAAGACACTAAGAGTTGAGAGTCTTATATCATGATTTAAATAAATTTTATTAAGTGAAATACTAATAATCCACCCAAATGGGTATGCATATATACATTTTAAAACATGAAACACTTAAGAAACTTCAAGAATTCTTAGAAAGCTTCACGTTAGATTGGGTTTTGGAGTGAACTGAAACTACTATATGCAAAGATGGGGGAGGGAGGTTGTAAAAAAACATCACAAGGTACTTACCTAAATTATTTAATAAGAAGAGTTTGGGGAGCTGAAAAAGATGATACTAACTGAAGCAAAACCACCATTAAAAACTTAACAACCATCTAAGAGTGGGAGCCCCTACCATATTGAATCTGTGACCTTGGACTCCAACCAATTATAAGGACCTGGGGCAGCCAGTGAGCAAAGCAATTACAATGGGAGTCAAACTATTAAGGAGCCAAGAGTTCAGTAGCTTTATGTCCCTGCCAAGGGATCCCTAGAACACTGTATAATAGGAATTGAAAAATATTAACATTCCTACATGGTAGTTTAAAGCAACTTCCAGTACAGTCTAATCCAAGCAGATTTTTCATGTTGATAAATATGGGAGTGGTTACTTTATTTTATATGTACTTTTACAAACATTTAAATTGAAATAACCAGTAGCATAAAATTGCCGGTGATTTAGCTGGCTATGAACTTGTAACCAAATACACTTGGAAGATTTTTCTCTCTCTCTCTCTTTAGCTCTCAGGTAAATTTCACTGCATGACAGCATTTCATGCTAGGCAAAACTCATACAGGAGATGAAAAAGCATGAAGCATAACAAACATCACAAAGCCAGTACAATTTCTTGTTTATAAAGAAAAACAAGGAATGTAAGCTAAGTGGAAAGGTGCTGGATGAAAGATATTTTAAATGCCTCCGAGTTAAAACCATCAGGGATCAGAAAACAGAAGGCAAATTCTAGAGGCTAGTACACCAAGGGAAGAGGCTGATGAATTGCCTTGTGCACATTTTAATTAAACTATCATCTTGAGATTTTTTTGTGTATTGATTTGCACAGTACTTAAAAAAGCTTCTTTTCCCCCTACCTCCCTCCTTTGAATGTTGAAGCTTTGTGCCTTCAGCCTGACTCTATGAAAAGAAATTACTCATCTTTGGAATTGTTACGGAGGGAGGGAAAAAAAGAAAAAAAAAAAAAACAAAAAAAAAAACAAATGGGTGGACATGTTCTCTTCTCCTTTTCAATATGTTTAAATTTCAACTGTTCATATAATTATGCTGGCATGTATTTCTTCCTGGCTCTAGTCATGCAGAAAAATTTTAAACATGAGAAATTGGACAACTCTAATGTGGTGTAAAATCTACTTACGCATTGTATTTCTTTCAATATTCGTTACCAATAGTATGGGCATTGTTAAAATTAAAAGAAAATGTTAGCTTTATGCCCTAATGCATTTCTGTGATATACATAGCTGCCAAATATTTTATTAATGCTGAAAAGAGGAAATTTGAAAAGAATAGAAATGTTAGAAATAGGGTTGATTTTAGGCAGAGGTGACAGTAACAACCATTTAATGGTAATCACCACTTATGGCATCAATTGTAAGAGTACTTACCAACGATAGTTTCCTAAGACCCATCTGTACCCCGGAGTAAACTGAGGCATGAGCTAAAGTGATTATTCAAGGGACTTTTGGAAAGTCATATAAATAGAATCAAACAAAAGCCTTAGCACAATTTAAATTCCAATGTCAAAATGTGAAATATCAGATTCACAGTGTTGATTTCCCTGTCAGTCCCTTCCGAGTAAATTGAAGATTTATGTCTCCAAATTCCCTCACTCTTCCCTACCTACGTCCATGCTTACCTGCCCACCTACACAAATGCCTAAGAAATGGGAAGAAGAATATGAGGTACTATGGTCCAGGATTTTAAAAGGATTATGTTGTTCTGAGGTATCAGCTTCAAAAATGGATCTCTGCAGGTCATGTAAGAATAGCAAGATGGCCTGATGGAGGAGATGAAGAATTCTGTGAAGCTGATGCAGCTGCCATGCTTCCTTGGTGACTGGTTAGGTTCTCAGTCAATGCACACATTCATATTCTCTCCCATACCCCCATCCCCCACAGACTGGGGCTTGTCCCTTGTCAGTAGTGGCCTTGGGAAGACATTTAATTCTAACTCTCAGGATGTTTTTCCTAGACCACAAACCCTATGGAAAACTGAATTATTTGATATTGAGAAAGCATGTACCTATCTGTTCAAGAGTGAGTTCAAGCTATCTGCCTAACTTTCAAAGCAACAAGCTGCCCAGATTAGAAATGATGCCCAGCAGGATCACAGCTTTAAGACTAAGTCTGACATGCCCTGCATGTCTCAGATCAGCATCCTTAAGTCTGCTCCTGGAGGGCCTATTGCTGGTGATGATGGAGAGGGGGGTAAAAATAGTTTGTGTTTCATGTCAAATTCATGGTCTACTTGTGAGTGATATCAGAGTTCTAAGTCATTTACTCACTTTGGTGTTTTGTAAGTTCTGATCTTTGAAAGAGCAAATTTTTCCAAATTTGAAGTAACCTCTCCCTAGTAATAGACAATGAATTACTTTTTCTTTCACTTTTTGTCTACTAAACCACCTTCAGGATACCACTCATGCCTTTTCTTCCTCCAGCATTGTACTCTAACATACTAGTTCTAAACCTTTGCTAAGTCATAGCCTTCTCTGAGAATGTAATGAAACCCAGGAACCTCCAGAGAGATGTGCACACACATAATGATGAAACCCAAAAACAAAAGAACAAAAGCAAGCAACAACAACACAACCACCAAAGAACCCTCCCACTCCAATAAGTTTGGTAGAAATATGTTAACTAAACTAAAAAAAGACCATAATCACTATTCCTCCTTTTGTTGGTGGTTGAATTTTAAATTAATTGAATTTTTAAAATGGCAACAGATGGTTCCCATTTTATTAGATTTTAAATTCATAACAAGTTTAAGCCATAACTTTTGACTTGCTGTGTATGTTATAGTCCAGGTCACCACATGGGCCCTGAGCACCCTACACACCGCACAACACCAGGGGGCATCAAACACATAGACTGTGCTGTGATTGGCACTGCAGAACCCTGCAGTGTGGCAGTTCTCAGCAATATCTAACATGTTATGGATACTGAATGGGTTAAAACACCAAATTGACACCACCTAACAGCACACCAGTTTTAGCAAAACTATTTCAGTCATTGGTCATTAAGTCTGCTTTAGTTATAATTATTCTTTTCTGAATGATGGCTTTTTTCACCCTAATGTTTATTTCCAAATGTTAAGAAATATATAGTATCTGTCTAAATAGCCATTAGACCTTAGGCATATCACTGTTCCACATAAACTTTTCTACTTTAGTGAGTTTTATGCTAATAAGGATCATGTACACTGTCTCTTAATGATTTGTGACCACCTTAGAGCCCTGCTTTGTAAAATGTCTGATTATCTGCATATCTGTCTATTAATTTGTTTATCCGTCCAACTATCTATAGAAATTTTAAATGGTGTAATAACTTTAAGAACAGCGACACTAATATAGTATTAGATTAAAAGAATGTTACTTTATATAGGCGTTAATGTAATTTAGGGGCACTTAGAGGAAGCTCTGTACTTAGCATGATTCTTAGCCAGGGAAGACAGGTTGATCCCTACTCATTTTGGGATTGCTAATTTGCCGTTAATTAGGAAGATTGATTCTGTTCTGTGATGCATAGGCCCAACCCCAGATGCATCTTCCTTGTTTCTGGGGCACTTTTCTAGTTGTCCTTGTAGTTGCAAATGTGTAACTGAATGTCACAGGGCCTCATGAAATAGAAGTGCTTTCCAGCTTCTATAAAGCAAGTATCAACATTTTTTTCAATTTTGTTTTATATTCTGAAGCTCAGACTGGTATTATTTTAAACAAACTTCTGCTTTATTCCATTTCATATTTTTAAAACTACAGCACAAAAGCTGTGCTCTGATTTGAATATTTAGTAAAAGAAATGCTTTTGTAGCAAGAATTCTTTGCTCTATTTTCTTGAAGTAAGTGTCAGTCTCAGACACAGTGCACCCATCCAGGCTGTGCTGTTCTTCTGTACAGAACAACATTTATTTTCAAGTGTTAACTGTTTGTTTATCTTCCCTGTGATGTATTGAGTTTGCTGCTACAAGCCTTTTTTCCTTCTCTCTTCTCTTGGTTGATGACAAATTTTAATCATTTGACTGTCCTTCACGACAATTACTTTAACTAAGATGAGTTATATTCCCTTTATTGGAATGAAGTCAGGGAATCTATCAAAACTAGTGAAAGGAAAATTCCTAGAAATGTTTTTAAACATAGTCATTAAGAATGGGCTGAACCAATACAGAAAAAAATGTGAAGACTGGAGAGTGTGAAGGAAACCACTTAACCCACTGCAATTTTGATGCCTGGCATTGCCAGGCAGATAACTCAAGCAACTTTTGAACCACATAATTTATCTTGGAGTGGTGAAAAATAGATAATAAAAGCAAAACCAAATCCAAAAGAAGGATTCAATTTCATTTATATACTTCACACTCTATAAAATGTGACAGATAAACATACCCATGTTTGAACTTACAGAAAGGTGTGCATATATATGATGAACACATGAATACTACATAGTTACATCAAAGTCAGTGATGTAATCCATAATTGTTTCTCTCTCTTATCTTCCTGAAGATTCTTAATATGTTGGCAAAGCTTTCATAATTTTTTTCTGATGACCTGAGAAATAATTTGAAAATACTCGGATGAACTACTTTTGAATGTGCTAAACATAACCTGAAAACAAAATAAATGAAAAACTTAGACATCAAGGACATTAGAAAAGGAAATAAGTGATAATGCATAAAATGAATGTCTTTATTTATTTATTTATTTATTTATTTTTGAGAATTTTTTTTCCAGTGCTGAGAATTGAATTCAGGTCTTTACATCTGATTGACAAGTTCTCTACAACTGAGCCACAGTAGGCTCCAGGCCAAAATGGAACTCTTTAAAATATGTATGTTTGTGCCTTCTCAGCCTAACCAGCAGCCTATGTGCTAAAGGCCTTTGGTTGTGCCTTTCCTCATGACTTAGTGATCCTTGCCAGCCTTGGTTACATCTCTTGGTAGCACTGGGAGTTCCTTTTTACTTCTGGGTATTTCTGAGTGTTTTATATAGCAATTCCTTGTGCAGTCAACTCTACTAATTCCTGTAGCTTACTGTCTGTAAATATATTTTAAATTTCAAATGGCTTCTCTTGCCCACCAGTATTCAGTGGAATTGTTAATTCTATTATCAATTCATGTATGTTTAGTAAATTCAAACAGAACTTTATATTAGCTCACATAAATGTAGTTGGGGAATGAGATTTGCTACTTCCTCCAAAACCACACGTTTGATCTATTCACAAATATTTATCAAGCATCTACCACTGCCTGAAGACCTGTCATGGCACCAGGAATTCAATAAGGTGCAGTCTATTCAGGGGCAGGGTGAAATGGATCCTCTGCCCTCATGCAGCTTGCAGTTCAGAATCAAATGTAAATGACAGGGGCACAAAACCATTACATCAATTGTTTAAAATTTGAAGTATATTTTTCTTAAAGTTCAAGGTAACAATAATATATAAAGAGGCCCAAATAGACCCACAAAACCTTCAACACTTTTTTTCTGAATTTTGTCTCAAAATATTAGAACCACATCTCCCCTCCATGCAGTTGGGAGAGAAAATAAAATGAAAAATGAGGGGGAAATGAGGTAAGGAATTCATACTCCTTACCCCAGTGGTCAGAATAGGCTGCCAGACCCAGAGCTAATATTTCTTGTGCTTTGGAAGCAGGCTCTACCTGCATCCGTTTCTGGTTCCTCTGTTTCCTCTCCCACCCCACTGAGTCACTACAGTGAAATCTAGCAGTTTTAAAAGAATGAGACACAAGGAGGTAAAATGTCTATGTAAAAACGTTTTTTTTAAATCTGTTTTCTTACACTGATATGAATGGTTGATTGGGTAGTTTGTCAAAATATTTATAGTGCTGGGATCTAGAGAGACATTGGCAAATCGGAGCCATAGTCCTTGCCCTTATGGAGTGTCCAGTCCACCCAAGAAGACAGACAAATGAAATAGTTATTATTTGTTTATATCATTAATAATGTTCATAATGGAATAATCTATGATTAGTTGGACATGAACTCTGAATTATTTTTTCTTCCTCCTTTCAAGCTTGCTTATTTGCCTTCATCTCCTTTAACACAGTGCAGCTCATTTTCCAAGAGCTTGTCAGGGTTCACAGTATAGTCCTGTGCCATGTAGAACTGAGGAGTTGACCCACAGTGGGAAGATAATGATGGTATTTCAAATTAGATCAAAGCCAAGCATAACAATGTTGATTATGTTTAAGTCGTACTTTTCACTTAAAAATATCTAAACATCCATGTATATTATCTAACTGCTCCTCAGATAAGGGACATACCTTGCTTAACCTCCATTTATATAAAAGGTTAAGTAACAAAAGGTATATAACTTACCTGGCATCTGTAAAAGAATTGTGACATACCTAGAGAAATTATACTGTCTAACTTCTCTTCAAAAGAGTTTTCTCACATAAGGGTCATAACTCTTTACATCTTCATTTACTCTTTATTAACTAAATGGTTAGTTAACAGAGGGTACATAACCTGCTTGGCATTACCTAGAAGAATCTATGATACTACATTGGTTTGCATGCATATACAGGTAGAATTGGTGCTTTTTCTTAGATTACTTCTTTTTTTCTTTTTTGTACTAGAGATTTAACCCAGAGGGGCTTTTACCACCAAGCCACATCCCCAGCCCTTTATATTTTGAGATAGGATCTCATTAACTTGCTCAGAGCCTCACTCACTTACTGAGGCCGGCTTTGAACTTGTGATCCTCCTGCCTCAGCCTCCTCAACTGCTGAGATTACAGGCATGTACCACTGTGCCCAGACAGATTACTTCTTGTAGAAGAGCAACAAGATATAGTAGAAAGAATAGGTTTTAGAGCAAGAAAGACCTGAGTTTGCATCCTGTTTCACTATGAACATATCTTGAACCTATACTTGGAAGCTGTTTCCATATCTGCCAAATGGACATGATGCTCTTGATTCAAGATATTATTGTGTAATGGTAATAACTGAAGCTCCAGAAAGTAACCCTTATTACTATTGTTGTTTTAATTTTTGTTTTTTCACATTTTATGTTTTCTTTTTAGTTTCTATAATCAAACCCACATAGATAAGACTTCAATACAGTGCACTACCCCTATACAAATAGGAAAAAAATAAGTTTAACATTTCTAGATCAATATGGCTATTAATTTCCATACAGTGCTAACTTCTGTTTTCTTCCTTTTCCTAAAAAATTGTACATATTTCTATGTATATGAGAGATTAATAAACATTAATATTTAACAGGTAGCATAGTCAGTAAATTTTAGGAATTTCCTATTCCATTTTTGCAAATAGTTTCTCACACTGTTATGTGTGACTTTTAGTTTTCACAAGATTTTTAATGTTTTTGATGATGAAGTATTTTTGCAGGGCATTCACAAAATAAGATCAGGAAATGTCTCCTGTAATTCGAGTACCCTATGGCTTCTGAGTGAGTGGCAAGAGTCATGGAAACAAGAAATCCCCACCAGCCCTAAATATTTTTTTCTAGGAGTATTTTTGCTTTCTCTAAGCCTTTGTTCATCTGTGCTGTTTATCAAACATTTAAAATCAAATACCTGAGTTTTATAACATGTATCAATGAGGTCCAAACAGGTGCGAGGACCTATCGCACACTTGAATATATAGAAAAAAAATGACTTATTACAGGCATCCTAACATTTTTTAAAAAGGACCAGATACTATTTTCAGATGACATCCCTTATCTTCTCTCCCCCTAATTCCACCATGGCTCATTGTTTCTCATACAAAAATATTTGGAACATGTACCTTCATGCCTCTAGCTGCTGTATTTCTTGGTAATTTTTTAAGGTGATGTTAACATCAGGATGCTTTGAGAGAAGCAACCCATCTGTTGAACTCATTGTGGGTTCCTAAAATGGCAGATAACATATATTCTCACAGATCAATGAGATGTGGGGCTGGGGTATACAACGGTAGAGCTCTTGCCTTGCCTATGCAAAGCCCTAGGCTCAAACCCCAGCACTCCAGAAAGAAAATATTTTAAAAAGAGAATGATAAGTAGAATGTTATTTTCTGCTAACCCCTTTTGGGCATAGTTTTCTTCCCTTTCATCTTATTTCCCAGCACAGCCTTTCCTTACTTCTTTTCCTTCTGCCCACTCTGGCCTTTTCCTCAGGTTCCTACCTGGCTCCCACATCCTCTCTGTTGAAGTAGTTCACCTTGCCTCATCTTGCTACTTATTTTTGTGCCCCTGGTTTAGATGCTCCTTCACATCAGGCCCCCTCATACCTCATCAGGCCCTCATGTCTTCAGAGTGGGGGACTCTTCCACAGGATTGGCAGGCCTTGCAAATCTTTAGGCTCTTGTAATAAAATCTCTCCAGTTCCTGAGATTTATGAGTTCAGATGCATGTAGAAGAGGAAGTACCCACAGTTCATGAAATTGTAAAGAATGCCAAGCTATAGATAGGAAGAAAAGATGCCCAAATTCCTGATAGTTCATATTTTGACCAGCCTGGTTTATATTTCCTTTCATTTATCATCCAGGTATTTTAGGTATTCAAATGGCCAATCGAGATGCGTTTTTTGGGTTGGTTTTTTTTTTTTTTTTTTTGGAGCTCTTGAGATGTGTTTACATAATTAATAGAAATATACCAGCAGGTGACTGTAATGTGATTATAAAGTACAGTCGTGGCTGTTGGGGTATATTGAATACTTTTAAATGAAATATGTGGAGTGTGTGTATGCATGCAATGTGTTTAAATTAATGCAGCCTTTCCAATCAGCCAGAAAGAGAGAAAGGATGTAAATTGCTAGCATGTGTTGTTCAAAATGCAAAAGTAGGAAAGCAATATTGATCTGTGCTTTGGATGTTTATTTACATCAGTGGCACAGTGTTAAGATGTCTGGCCATAATTATCAAGACCTGCCCACCTGTCAAACCGCAATTGGGTTATTTCCCCATTGTCTTGCAGCAGTAAATCTTCAGGTCTGGATGGGCATTAGACAAATGGAAAAAGGCTACTTTCCCAGAACATGTAATTCATTATGGAAAACAGGTGCCTGCCGAAGATTTTTGCTTTAATGCAGACATATTTTATTATTCATAAAATATTAATGTGAGTAGTCACTACCAGAGTTGTGTGGGTTGTTTTCATGTAAAATTTTCCATTTTAATTTGAGGAGCAAAATTGTAAGGATTCTCCAAAGCTTGCTTTTTAAAAAAAGGTAAAAAACATTCCATAAATAGTTTCATTCCCTTAGTCTCCCAAAATAGGTTCCAACGACCCTGGCTCCCTCTTATGTAATGTGCGAAAATAAGTCTGCTTTAATGTTGTATGCAGTAAGTGTTCAGTCCAGGGACAACCTTGTACTAGGGACAGGGTGACCTTTCAAGAAAAAAAAAATGAAATGAAATATACTTTCATTTTCCAGAAATATGCATGCAAGTAAAAATTTGACAGCCTGGAAGAACATAAGCAAATATATCTTTTTATTTGAAGATAAAAAGAAGCGGGGCTGGATAGGAAAGGGAAAAAACCTGTGAAAAAACGGATGATGCAGTTTTTACGAATAAGCAGCTTAATGTATCTTGGCACCCACAGTAAGCCTTGTAGGAGCTCAAAGTGCCTCAGGCAATCTGTGAGCAGAATAGCAATTTTATTACTTTGTCATTAAACCAATTTCACAGCAGTATTGTTTGTTAATGAGCAGCGGCAAACGAGCGAAGATGTCACACACTGGAATAGCAGAGAGATTTGTGACCCAAGCTCACAGCACTAAGATGGAAAGACCACGGCTATAAAAAAGGAAATACTTTGGGATGAAATGCAAAGTCTATACAGCAGAGCTTGTGTTTATGAGCTACCATTTTGCTAAGAGCTGTGAGAGAAATAAAGGTCTGGAAATATGCAGTTAAAACAGGGCCTATAAAATTAAAACCAAATTAAAGTATAGCAGAGGATTACTGCACAGACTGTACTCGACAAAATATATTTTAAGTGATGAGGTGAAATCTAAATCAGTTTTGTTTGAATTTGGTTGGTATTTATGAAATTCAATAAAAAAATGAAGAAATATCCAAACAAAGCAGCTGCCTCACCCTTCTGTGGTCTCTGAGCCATAAACACACATCACTTTGAGGAAATTCCACTTGCCAATCCTTAAATAATTAGCAACTTTTGGATTCACAGGGTGTACCCCTTCATCTCCACGAAAGCCTTCTCTGACTTTCTCCCTTGGTGAGGACCTCGCACATGTGTACTAAACACTCAGGCAGAACCCTGATCTGCCTGAGGCCCGTAAATCAAGTGCCCCTAGCAAGCTGGAATTGAGTTTGTCCTTTGATGGGACTTTCTCTCCTTTGTACTTCCTTTTATTCCTTTGTTTGTTTGGTTGGTTGGTTGGTTTGGTTTTTTATTTGTTTTTTAAGTGGGGGTTGCTCTTACAACAATTTTGGGAGACAGCCTTAAGGGATACAAGTAACGCGCCAGGCAGATGCGTTAGTGCATCCCTGCAAGGTGTCCCAAGGTAAGTGTGCTGCCCAAGCTGTCTTGCCATTTGATGCACTGGAGAAAGTTCATGCCACCAGTGCCAGCATCAGACTAACTACTCAGAAAGGAGGGTGGGATGAAGGGTGGAGCCTGTGAGGAAACTGAGGGAGATGATTAACCCATCATTGTATCTCCATTTACAAAGGAGGTTTTAAAAATACTTCTGGTCCTCAAGACTTGATGCTGAGCCACCCTACTTCTCTGTCAGGGAATTTCATCCATTTGAGCTTGAGACTGACGCAATTTACCGGGTTTTGATACTGAAGAAATGTCTCAACCTGTGCAGGTGCTTCTCCATTGGAAGGCCCCAACAGCTCTGCTCCTCTGAACCTGGGGCTAAGTCGTGGTCAAGTTCGGTACCTCAAACAGATCACATTTGTGGCAAGTCTATATAGTCCACAGTCGTGATCAGTGGGACCAGACCCTGGTTCTCTCTGGCCTTCTTTATAATTCAGTTTGACCAGTGATGTATGTTTCATATTTTTCTCTCCTGATACTCCAACTTGGATTATTAAAGTATTTATTAATTTTTAAATTTGATTTGGTTCTACTGTTTTCTTTGCTTTCTTTTATGCCAATTTCTTAAAGTGATTTTTGGACTGGTTTGGTGGAAGGGAACTCTGAAAGAAATGCTCCCGCCGTGATCTCTGCAGTGCTCTCAGTGGTGGGAGTTCAGCTTTAAGACTGTTTTCTGCCTGACAGGGCAGGACCCCCAGACAAATCACTGGCTGGCTCTGTGGTAGTTGGCAGCCATTCAAGACTGGTCTTGTGCCAGGAGTATTACTAGATAGCCAGACAGATCAATTCACTTTTACATTCCCGCCATTATTTATAGCCCCACCGTATATCTACTCTTGCTTATGAAGTAATGATTAGCAAATACAGTACACATAAAACATGGGCATTTGTTCTGGAAAGGGCTTTCTCCTGCTGATATTGCAGAGAGTTTCACAGGTCACAGAACCTTAAAAAGGATTTAAAGGGCATGTCTTGTGTAGCATTTGTTCCTTTGAAAATGATGCTCCTTTCCCATTTTGGAGTAATTGAAGAGGATAGAAAGGTTTTCTCATTGCTTATGTTTCACTGAATTCTCTGCAGCCCCTTTTTCCCACAGATGTTTCAGCCAAACCTGTGCAGAGGGAGGTGACACGGCATGGCTTGCTATTTAAAATGACTGTTTTGTGCTTCCCTTTTGAGTATGTCAAGGTGAACAAAAGCAGTGCTGCTAGCATTTCAGAGGGGAATTTGGGGTAGGAGTTTTCCTATGCTGGGAGAAACTGACAGGACTCGGTGGAGAAAGACTTTAGCTCCAATTTCTGTTTGTGTTTTCTTCTCTTTCTCTCCAGAGCACATGATGCACATCCACATGATTCTAGGTCATGCTACAGAATCTCATCTGGTTATGATCTACCAGTTTCTATGAGGACCATTACTGTATTTGTGCATTTTAAGAGCTGTGAATTCAGTTCAGAGTTGATCCTTTGCAGAGCATACTCTCTCAGCTTGGATCATGGTGGGTGGGGACACCTTGACTTTTCCTAAGGGATACATTTCTGGTTGGAAGCCTGTATTCTGTAGCCTGGAATCAAATCCACACGTTGATTAAGTCATGTTTTCCTAGCAAAATGAGCATACATGGTGAACAAAACATTAAAACAGGAATATGCCATCAGAAAGAATAAGGGAAAGTGAGTCGGAATCTGAAAACATCAAACTTGTTGGCATACTGCTCCAACTTCATTTTTTCACACTTGGTTTATTGTACGTTGGCTATAATTGAAGTGCAGTTACACATACCTGTTGTGCCCTCCAAATGGTGAGTGAATTTTGTATTATGTGGGCAACATGTTTTCCTTCTGTTTCCTCAAACAGCATTGTGATATATTATTGTTAAGGATATTTACAATGCATAAGAATAAGCATTGTTCTGGAATAAGATTTTTCTGTTCATTTCTAGAGGACTTTCCTAATTTCAGATTATATGAAGCTTGTATTTCGGGAGAATTTCTTCTAAATATTTTTGGGTGGGGCATAGGAGATTGACGCAGGAGCCTGCTACCACTGTGTTATATTCCCATCCCTTTTTATCTTTTTATTTTGACGGGTCTTGCTAAGTTGCCCAAGCCAGCCTCAAACCTGAGATCCTACTTCCTAAGCCTCCCAAGTAGCTGGGATTATAGGCATTCCCCACCACAGTCAGTTCTTCTAAATAATTTCAAACACTGTATAGAAAGTTGCATTATGTCCATTACAAAGATGAGAAGAACCGACGTTTCCAAATGACTTACACAGTTTTGTACAGAATATTAATGAAAGGAGGAAAAAAAATTAGACTATACTCCTCCAGGAGTTTTTGTTTGTTTGTTTGTTTCTGCCTTTTAAATTAAATCCCATAAAAACTTAACATTCAAAAAATAGTAGGTCTCAGGAGTTAAAATGTAGAAGGAAGTGAAAAACACTTTTGATTCCTTAACAAAATGTCTCTTTACCATGCTGCCTTATACTTTATAACCCTTTACAGTTGTCAGGACGCTTTAATAATAATAAGACATGTCCTATGAAGTAAAGAAGGTTTAAGTTATCATTCCCTTTATACAAATGAAGACATGCAGGCTTCTCCAGGTGTATGGCTTGTTTGCTGTGGCAAAGCTCCTATGGTCCACACAGGGCTAACCCTTTGGGGCTGACTCTGAACCAAAGCTCTCCCTTCTACTGCTCCAGGTTCTTTTCCATGCACTCCATTATCCTATGGAAAGAGCTCGGTGTAATCTAATAAGATAGCAGGGGCAAACTTCCCAAATGAAAATGCTATTCCTCATTGACAATGTTATTTATGCATATGTATTTCCATATCAGTCCATATCAGTGGCCATGAAACTCTTGAGATACCCTGGGAATCTTTCTCCACTTCTGACCTCTGAACAAGGAATTTCCCACAAATAAGGTTTCACTAATAAAGAAAACTAAATCAGTTTTTAAATTCTCACTTTGTTTTCTTGGGTTTCTCTTTAGCAGCTCTTCCTCCTGCTTTCCAACCAGCACTTGAGTCTTTGTTTCTTATTGTTTTAGTGCCAACTATCTAAATGTACTCTGCTTGGCAGGACCACTCAAATTTCATTTTTTTCAACAGTGCTAAGAGGTCTCCACAATGCATAGCAGTCTCCACACTGTGTTTTAAGTACAGAGTTATTGCTAAGTGGTGCTGAAACATGAGCTGTGGGAACAGCCCAAAAGGTGGGGGCCCACTTTGAGTGAACCAAATTCTTTCCTACTTTGGGTGAAGCACAGAATGACAGACAGTGGGCCGGGGAGTGGGGGGGTTGCAGAAAGCAAACGTCCACTCCATAAGTTAAAGCAAGAGACTAAGAGCCTCATGGCTGTTTTTTCTCTGAAAATGAGAAGAGATCGATTTCTTGATATTATAGGGAAACTGAGTCTGGACATAGTTCTTGACTTCTAATCCAAGCTGAGTGATGTCTCTTAAATGGAACATATGTTTGCACTTCATGTTGAACTGAACATTTCTCATTTTGTTTTCCATGATGCTTCTTTTGGTCCTGTGATTGATAGAACCTACAGGAATACATAGACTTCCTCTAGTCAACCTACATATTTCACAGGTATCACAGGACACCTTTACTTGTTGATACCTATCGCCTAGGTGAACATCTCTTTAAAAATTTATCCAGAGTGGCTTGGCAGATTTATTCTACAGGGGCTGCATCTTAGCTTTGTATAGTATCTTTGATTAACAAATAAAGAATTTACTAGATTTAGAATTTACTGGATTTCTTCAGGGTTAAAAGTGAACAATAGATTTCTTTTCCAGCCTTCTGGATCCTTTGAGATGTGCTTTTACTATGAGAAGGGAAGATCTGCCCAGCCTTTGGTTAATTCTGAACTTCCACCTTGTGTGTGAGATGATCATTCCATTCTAGATAAAGGATGTAGAACATACTCCATGTGATTTCTATAGCAAATGATCTTTCCTAAGGACTTGATTAACATACAATTTTAAAATTATTTCACCTCCCAATACAAGTGCATAAAAGAGTGTACTAATACACTAAGTCAAGATTGTATTTCTACTTTCTTCGTTTGGTGAAAATGAGGAATGAGTGACTGTCCTGTATTAGAGAAGGCACGAAGCTGGGTGCAGCAGCACACACCTGGAATTCCAACTGTTCGGGAGGCTAAAGCAGAAAGTTCACAAATTCGAGACCAGCCTTAGCAACATAGAGAGATCTTGTCTCAAAATAACATTAAAAAGAAGGATGAATGTGTTTTCCCACACCTGTGGACCCCACAGGTGCTCAAATTAAAGATATTTTAACAGCCCTGTTTTCATTAGTCAGCAAAATAAGTTCTGCATCATTTTGTGGCTTGCCCTTCTAAGATTTCTATGATTAAAAAGTAATATTTGGGGGCTGGGGATATAGCTCAGTTGGTAGAGTGCTTGCTTCACAAGCACAAGGCCCTGGGTTCAATCCCCCAGCACCAAAAAAAAAGTAATAGGTGGTTACTGCAGAGAGGTATATGTGGCTGCAAGTTTCTGTGACTTAATCTCCAGTCTCATTTTCCCTTTCATTTTCTTATTGCAGCATCAGTACCCATGTTCCCCACCTCTAAATGTTTTAGCTTCCTTTGTCCTTGACTTCAAGGAACAATGAGTAGAAAGGATAGGTTATTTTCATATACCTAAATGTTTAGAAAAATAATTTGTGAGCTCTGAATAAAGGTCCGCACATCGTATTTATGTTCACCTATGCCTGTTAGGGAGAAGCAGCTGCCCTGGAAGATAAAATCTAACAAAACAACTAAAAATTTGAGTTATCCCACTTTTTATTACTTTGTTCCATTGACCTTCCTTTGGTGGGTCACTGTAGATAAAATACTAAGTGCAAATTAAGAACATAAATGCATTTTGAAGCTTATTCTCAGTGTTTAAGTGAGAGTAGAAATGAGGGCCACCATACATGCACATAACCTGGCCACTACTCAGAATTCTTTTGGCAATAGTGGGAATTTTTCTACTCACCCTTTCCAAGATTTAAAAAAGAAAAAGCTATTAAAACCTTATAATCTTCCAAAGATGCCAACTATTTGGCTCAATATTGAATCTTTATAATAAATTTATGAGGTAAGTATATTGCCTGTAATCTACTTGTGAGAAATGGTGAATCAGAGCAGTCACGTAGCTAAGAAATTGTACAACCAGGAGTCAGACTTCTCTCCCAACTTCAAGCCAGTACCTTTGCTGTTAAATGTATAAACCAGGAGTACTTGCTCTATCTGTGCATTTGTGTAAGTAGTGTCCTGTATCTGGTATGTTCTCCCTCCTTTAATCGCCCCATTTCCATCGATCAGTGTTCTTCAAGGAAGAGCCAAAGCCTCCCCTCCTCCTACCCCCCTCGCCCATGTTATCTCCATCTTTCCTGCACACTGTAGCCAGCCACTCTTGTGGTATTGAGACTTCATCTTGTAGCATGGCTATCTCTTTGCTGCTAAACTCCAAGCTCTCTGAGAGCAAAATTGAATCATCTTCATCTGGATATGCTTTGCATTATCTCGAGGACTGTAAGCTTTGGAAATTCATTTGCATGATGAGTTAAATGTTTTCTTGTCATTCTCAACTGATGTTCTGATGCCTTTTCAATACAAATTGACCTTCACATTTCATCTTCAGGTCAAGTTGAATAATAAGGTTAAAAAACTGTTCAAAACTGTTCAATAAGTGGCATAGCCAGAGTTCAAACCCAGGACTCCAAAACCTATGGTCTTTCCATTAAACTCTGCTATCTCATGGCATACGACAGTGTTTTGATGGATGGGTGTGGGTCTTATTTCTCCAACTAAATTTGGAGATCCTTGGGACTTCAAATTAATCCCGAACTTAGTGATTTTTTTCACTTAGCAAATATGGTCCCTTATTGTGGTGTTTTGCCAAATAGGCAGCAGACATTGAATATATATTTGTTCAAAGGGATCACGTACTGAGCCTTCTAGAACTTCCACAATCAAATCAAGACTATTATAAGGGAGAGGAAATGAAGGAGCAGAATCAGAAGATTGTACCCTGTATACAGTGGCAGTGGGACTTGTTTTAGGTGGTGTGGTGATGAGACAGGCAAGGAAAGGATGCAGTTCTGAAATTCTCCCTTGGTGTACAAAATGCCCATCGTGTCCATGTCCTGGACTACTTACCATTGTGCTAACTCGTTCAAGTGTTCCCTGCTTCCTTCTTTCATGTATCTGAAACTCCTTTGGTTATAATCAGTATGATGTCCGACAGTACCCAAGGCAACATTTTATCCAAGTGTTTCCCTAGAGTATGATTGGAGATAAAAATCTGTTGAGGATTTCCTGTGTGAAAATTCAAGAAACTTGAACTTTTAGAAGAGACCCCAAATTTTTAAAAAAATATTTTTATGTTGTCAATGGACCTTTATTTTATTTATTTATTTATTTTATGTGGTGCTGAGGATCAAACCCAGTACCTCACTCATGCTAGGCAAGCACTTCTCCCCTGACCCACAACCCTAGCTGGAGACTCAGATTTGAGGATCCTGATGGACAGGATGAAAAAAAAAAAAAGAGATAATTCAAATTTCAAAAGTATAATTTTCATATAATTCTGCAGAATAGATGAATGAGAAAATTAGCTTGAACCTGTTGAATCAAGTACACAAGGAAGGCTTCTTTTACATTTTTGTTTTTGTTTTTTTCCTCCATCATCAGAATCATATTCCCATGTTCATTTCTCTTGATTTTAAAGATTCTGAAAATGTTAACCACTATACAATGATATGTACTTTCTATGTTTTTCCTATATTCTTCCTTAGGACCTATTGGCTTATGAATCTATATAAGTTAAAAGTTTTGCTCTTCAACTTTTCTAGAAATGAAGTAATTGTCAAGGATCCATTTTATGCCATTGATCTAATAAATTACTCCATTTTCCTGCCTGACTGGAAATATCAGATATAGGCCTTTCAGCTGCAAACCTCTCCTGAGAAGACAGGAAGAGTAACCCTAAATATTCCAATTTCCTAGCTCTAAATCATGTGTGTGTGTGTGTGTGTGTGTGTAAGAGAAAGAAAGAATGAGCTGTGATTGCCACTTATGACTACGGGAACTTAAGCGTATTATTGGATTTTACTACATCTCAGTTTCTCCAACCAGAAAATGGGATGCTAATATTACTCACCTTGTCGAGTTTTTGTGAGACTTCAATAAGAAGATACATGCATACACTCAGTTTAGTGCCTAACTCAGTGAAATTCAATGATAATAATATGAATGAAGGTAAATGGATGAATTATGGAGGAGATTTTGATGATAATCAAACTATATGGGCATTAATTGATACTTGAAATTTTTCACCTAAAATATAAACAAGTCTTCCTAAGTTTTCACTGAATGTTTCACTTTTTTCCGAAGTCAAGGTTTTGAAGAACTATGTAGAGGAATGATAATCCAATAAAATGAGGACCATCCATGCCAGGTTTTCTATGGTACTAACTTTAAATGTTTGGTGGAACTGCCTCCATTGGCACACTCATACTTAGAAAATTTGCCATGATTTCTGGTTCAGTCATGGTCATCATTATAAGCACACACTTTCTAACACTTAATTCAATGAGCTCCATTTAGTCAAGAGATTAAATCTGGTTCAAAGATTCATGGACTGTTTGCTGCACTTAAATAAATCACTGATCCACAGTTACTGATCAACCTCCTAATACAACCATTCATAAACGGGAATGGGCCAACCCCTGCTGGCATGATGATCAGCAGGAGGAGGAGTGGGTTGGGCACTGAACAGCTGACAGTTCTCCTCGCTTCCGGAGGGGGGCCTTGAGATGACAGCATATAGGTGAGCAGGGCAAGGCAACTGTGACATCTCCCTGGGGTCCCTTTGGTGCCAGGGATTTACAGAGCCTCAGCTGTCAAAGAACAATAAATTTTCCTTCAAAATATAAAACATAAATCAGTGTTTCCCAAACACTGAAAGGCAAGAAGAAACTTAATCCCCATAATAATGAAAAGAATCCTGTTAATTAAATCAGCAAGGTAGAGAGCTTCCCTCCAAGCGCACGACCCAGCTGAACAGTAGAATACCTTGGAGACTGAAGCTGAAATCCAAGCTTTTTCTAGGTTGCAAGCCAGCATCCTGAGGGAACATTTAGAAGAAAAAAAAAAGTCTTAGAAACAGGACAACTAAATGCATTTTTTTTTTTTTTTTTGGAAGTTGTACTTGGACTGTGTTTATCTGGGTAAGGAAGTTGCAAAACAAATTGTAAACCAGGCTCAGCATATTTGTGCCAATCCCTTATCAGATTTGCACGACATGGGTAAACTGAAGGCTGCAGCACTGTGAACTGAAACACAAGTGTAAATCCACAGGATGCTTAGAGAAGGAAGAAAGAGATATATGTCATTTCTTCTGATTATTTGTTTGTAGTTTGTTTGTTTCGACCATACCTTGTTTCAATCTATTTTCCTCTTAAACATCCTGGCTCAGTTTCTAACAATAATTAAGTGTTTACTTCACACATCTTTCTTTCTGTCCTGCAAAGCCATTGATATAGATTTGTGGGTTTTTTTAAATGCTTTGTTAATTGGCTGGCCTATGAAGAGAGAGTGTGTTGCTGTGGTTGAGGAGAGCTGGAAAAATAGAGGTTAACTTTCTTTACGAACGTGTCACATTTGGGAATTGAGGGCCATATAATATTACTATCTTCAAGCCACGGACAGCAACTTCTATTCCCATTAGTGGGAGTCCTCACAGGAAGAAAAGCCATACCCTCTCAGCTCCACTTCAGCTTCTAGTTTTATTCTCCAAGCTTCTCAGAACCAAGTCTCTTCAACTTAAAATCTACTAACCTTTAGATGGGTTTTTACTGCCAGAGGGAAAGCTTTTCAAATGAACTGGAGTACACTCACAGAGTTTGAGCCCTCCCTTTTGAACTCATCCATATTTGAAAACGCAAAAACTACCCAACTGTCTTCTAGACCTCAACATTTAACTAATTGTTCGCATAGTGATTAATGGCATACTAGTTATTGCATGAGCATCTTTGAAAAAATGTTCATGTCACAGTACACATTTGCAGTATGTCAAAGTTCATTCAGGTTTATATGTGCCTATAGCCAAACGTGTTTTGAATACTTCTAGCAGGAGGATTTTCTTGCCGTCATCTGTACTCACCACTTCCCTTTGTCCTGTTCACAACCACAGGTGCACACGCTTGCAGGATCGTATTCAGTACTGACTGTGGGTAGTGCTGCTGAGAAGTCAGTAGTAGGTATTACTTTATATTGATAACTAGAATTGATGCACACTCCAAGCTTGCCACTCCTCAGATCCCACCGCACCACCAATCACTTTGGTGGGAAGAAAGGAAGTAGCCAAAAAAATATGGCTAGTGTGTGGCTTTTTGTGGCTAAGAACAGATTTAAGAGGCAGCAAGTTGCCATGCTGTGACGTCTGGTTCATTCGATTGTTGGGTCAAAGCATAACAAGATGGGTGCTCTCAACTCAGTCCCACTGCTTCACTCCAATGAGCTCAGCAGGTTTAGGGATCAGTCTGATTTCCTATCCCCACCTTTTATGTTTTCCTTCTGACCTTCCCTGGTAGTACCTGTGTGTTTGGGGGGGGGGGTGGGGATCTTAAGCTCCTTTTCTTTTTTCTGAGCTGATTGTCAAGAGTTACACTTATGAAAAATGAGTTTGTGTGTAAATTCAAGTA
Organism: Sciurus vulgaris; assembly: GCF_902686455.1. Taxonomy (NCBI): domain Eukaryota; kingdom Metazoa; phylum Chordata; class Mammalia; order Rodentia; family Sciuridae; genus Sciurus; species Sciurus vulgaris. Next base: position 86,656,046 of record NC_136462.1, on the reverse strand, counting down.
AGAAATTCAAAGATTTTTAAATGTTTTTCTTTTATCATTTTTGTAGGAAAGTTACATTTCATTAAGTAAATAATTATCTTAACTTTTTGTTATTTTGAAATGACTAGTAGATGAACATAAAAGCTGTATTTCACCAGTATTACTAATGATTTTATTTAGTCACAAATATTGTAGTGTCTGTTAATTGACCAAATAACTGCTTAAGTAGATGATGTTTATTATTTCCTAAAGGCTGGAACCTATTCTTATTTAATACTGAATGTTAAAGCAGGTATTGAGTTTATGCAGGTTCCAATATGTGCCTAGTCAAATTTTTACTTTTAATTTTTGATCATATAAGATCCTTGGCCACCTCTGGGGATTGACTTGAGGAAAAATCACCTAGCTACCTAGCTAACTTAGCTGCTTTTTTTTTTTTGGTCAGCGCTAGGGGGGATTGAACCCAGGGACTTGTGCATGCTAGGCAAGCATTCTACCAACCTAGCTATGTCCCAGGCCCTCCTAGCTCCTTTTATTGAGCATCTACTCTAAGTAGTTACTGGGCCAGGTTCTAGGAACCAAGTAAGTCAAAGCATCGTGGTAGCAATAAGCAGTTTGTGTCAATAAATGCCAAATTTAAGTGTTGGAAATGACATTATTATTTTGCCTTAGTGCTTAAATATATACTTTGTATTATTTTATATATCCTTATATGATGGAACTACCACATAGCTATTCAGTCTCAGGTATATAAGTTTTTGAGTGATCAGCCAAAGGAAGGTGTGGACAGTGGAAACAACCACCATAATAAACCAGGCAAGCCCCTCTACAGCCTGAGGGAGGACTGTCACACACACCACCCTTTTCTGTTTACATTGACATCATTTTGACAGTTTAGCACCTTTATTTTTTTTTTCAGGAGTGGGGGTGGGGAGCAAATCTTCTGATTAGAAATTTTCAAAGACAAACTTGCAAAAGGAAGAAATAAAGTTTCCATTCCTTTATATATTTAGATATGACAGATTAAAAACAAAGCAGGTATTGGAGTTTGTTTAATCCCTCACCAAGGTGGCAATCTCCAGATGCTTTGATGTCATCTGGTTGCAAGGCCCCTGAGACTTTTCCAGGAGCCAAATTCAGTTGACTTTATGTGGCTTGCCCATCCCTTCTGGTGTTCAAAAAAGAAAGGAAAAGGTCCCTGCTCCTTCTTGTCTCCTTCCTTTATTGTATGGTTTGCTTTGTTTGTTTGATTTTAAAACTGCCATTATGTGAAAGTGTTGCAAGTATAAATAATTGAGAAGATAACTCTGTAGGGAAACCACTTTTGCTGCCTTTGTGCAAAGGCAGCTCATTACGGCTCTGAGCTGCAGCATTCCATAAGAGCAATTATGCAACATCAGTATGTCATGGATATTAACCAAGGGGAGTAGATAAGAGACAGGAAAATAATTTTGTAACTTATTTAATTAAATTTATTTGGTTTTTCAAATAGTTCCTTTTGCGTATCATTTAACCAAACCACTCCACGGTTGAGGTGGTCTTTGAAGAACTGTTTTTCGGCATTTGTTTTTTGGCATTCCTCCTCAATTTTGTATGGATCTAAAGCGTATTTATATTGGGGTTTAATTTCCACCCAAGGAGAGGTTACCCATGAAAATGGAACCATAATTTGATCATGAGGTTTTTATCCCCCCTAGGGCTTATATAGCCAGTTAATATGTTAATACAGCAAAGTGAATAAAAGGTTAAATAAGTGGGTCAGGCTCAGAACAAGTCCTATACTGCTTACTTGTGCTTAAACGGAAGGAAAAGCCCATAATGGCGCTTGCCTGACTTTCACCCCCATCATTTTAAGAATTGCTTTGCCAATCCTTCACGGCAAATAGTAATTTTAAGTGGACCAAAACAGAGCTCAGGGTGTTTGCACTCCATGGTAATGATAGAGTAGCCGTGCTCCCTGGAGTCAATAAGCCCAACAATTGAGTCATTTTTGCCTCCTGTGAGTGAATCACTGCTGTTAGCCTGAATGACAGGATTGCTTATAGAACCAGAGCCCTCACCGGGCTGACCTCATCCCGGGACATGGAGGTTCAGAGGGCAGGCAGGTGGTGTTTAACACAGTTATAAGTAAAAGCTGATTTTGTACTTGTAGGCTCTGTAAACAAGAAAGTAGAATTGATTGGAGGCAGGGGACTGAGGAGCATTTGTTGTACATCAGTGTACATTATCCAAAGCAGGGCTTCCTCATTTCCTGTTTCCTTCACCTTCTTATTTCTTCTACCCCTTAACATCCCTTCACTTTGCTCCCTACCTCTTCCCACCCTGCCCACAGAGACTCCAACACGTGTAATCGACATGTCAGCCACAGCCAAGCACGAATATGATTAATGAAAGGGGTAAATGGTGTTGAAATACACACACACGCACACACACACACACACATACCCCTGTCCTACATATATCTTAAGATTATTCTTTAACTTCTAACAGTTCATTTGAAGCAAAATTTTAGGCATAGCAACAAAATACCCAATTCTAATTTAAAAAGAAACATTTCAATGAGTAGGCAAGTGTAAGAAAAGGAAAAGGGTAAAGGAAACAGCCTAGCCGCAGATCATCTCTAATGATCAAAATACCCTTAAAATAGAAAAGTTCTAAAGGACATTTTCAGCCAGCATGTTTGAGTGGGGGCAAGGCTCTATGGGGTAGTTCTGTTTCACAAGACAATTGAGAAGTGGAATTGAGAGCAGGTTAGATATAAAACAAGAGCCCTGCAAGTTGTGCTGTGTATCTGAGTTTGACTTAAAGTAACAGGAAGATAGAGATTCAATTTTCAAGTTGATAAATAGCTTAAAAATACAATTTCTGTTAAGAATTAGTATGCCACTTCATGTTTTCAAATCCTTGTAACCCTAACCCTCAAAAATCTCCTTTTTTTTTTTTAAGAAACAAGTTCTCACTAAGTTGCTTAGGACCTTGCTAAGTTGCTGAGGCTGGCTTTGAACTTGTAATCCTCCTACCTCAGCCTCCTGAGCTGCTACTGGGATTACAGGCATACATGACTGTGCTTGGCACCTCTCAAAATCTTAATAGCAAGTTAGGAATTGTCTTATACCATCATCCCCTCCTATAGATTCATAGTATTTACCAACATGTTAAATCTGTGACATAATTTGCAGGGAAAAATTGATTTAATTTTGTTACCTCATAGTTATTTGACCTACCATCCCTATTTGGAGGAACACTTATTGACACTAGTATCCCTTACAGCACATTTTTTTGAGAGGGGGAAATCTTTGGAAAGGTATAATGAAAAAAAAAAAATTTTTAAGAAAGTTTCCTAGTCTCCTTTCCTCTTTCCATCTTCACTTCCTATTCTCTAACCCTCTCCCCCAACACACATACATACCATCACTCCCCTAATGGCTCATTGACCTCAGTTCCCATTACTCTCAGTTCATCCTCTCCATTTGATTCCCCTGTGCTCACCAGGCCCCAGTCTAATTCCATCTCATGCTGTGCCTATTGCCCTCAGCCTAGAAAAGCCAGAGACCCACTTCCTGCCAGGTCAAGTCTTTCTTCTCCTTCACATCTATACCCAACATCTGCCTAAGTCTTTCTGATGCCCAGATGGTTTCAAACCTTTAACTCTGCCTCTGGTATTCACTTGTTACTTAGGGTAAAGAGCTAGCCCAGATCCAAGAAGCCAGAGTTTAATTTCCCATCTTAGCTCTGCCCAGCTCTGGGACAAACCATTTTATCAGAGACTCACTAAAGGCTGTTCTATTTTTTATTCTAAATTATTTCCAAGATCAAGGAACTCTATTTTTATTCACTCATTCAGCTAGTCATTCACCAGATATTTTGAGGATGTTCTATATGTTTGACAGTGTCAATAAGGATGAATAAAAATGTATTCTCTAAAATTAATGAGAAAGCCAGAGAAGTATATTGTGATCATGATATTGAATAAATGCTCTGATGGGTATATTAGCTGGGTGCTACTGACTTAAGAAATGATTAAGAAATGCTTCTTAATCAGAGAATAGAGCAGGGGAGTTACCTCAAAGAGATGTTCTCTGATAAGGGTTTTGAAGGGTATGTTGACCAGATGGCAGTGGGAAAAAGGCTATCCCAGGCAAAAGGGGTAGTGTGTTTCTAGTTAGCATAATACTTTAAACTTCTTAATTGCCTTTTGGCTTATTGTGCATTACCTGACTTCAAAAACAAATGAACAAACAAACAAAAAAACCATGGCAGTTAAACCAATTATAGTACTAAATTAAATTATTTTTATGATGATGATATTTATCTGTACTGTTAAAATAGAATTCATATGCCATCATTTCTGTTTCTAAAAATTAATTTAAATCACTTTAGGAAATTCTGATAGAAGTGAAATCTGAATATTCTTTTTAAAATTCTTTCAAATTGAGCACAATGTGTTTGCATCTTCATCTGTTAGAGATTACAGCCTTGTACAGAATGTCAGAATCAAAGGTTGATGTCTTTATTTCTCTGCAAATTGTGGGGGGATCCACTAACTAACCCTCTAAAGCTAAAATATTTAAGGACTAAAGCAGATGTAGCATAACTGCTGGCTTGCTAGGTCTCTTGTGGTTTATAAAGATATATTTTATGTCTTTTATGATTACAGTATGATGTTAAAATTTTTGTGGGTAATAATATCGTCACATTGGAAAGACTGCGTGTAACATCACTGGAGAAGATACAGAATGCTACCTGACTTTCAAATTCAAGTGAAAGATGCTTAATTTGTTATTAAGAAAAGAAGGTCAGGAAATTTCCTTTAGAATTTGGTCTTTGATGGTTGAACATAAATGAGGAAATTAAGCCATATGTTTATGAATATAATGTTTTGCTTCCTGATATAATAGAATGATTTATAATAATTTAAAAGATTATTGTTAGATGTTTAAACTGTAATTTATTTACTGAGGCCAAACATTTTTTTAGATCTTTGATTTCCCACCTCCCCATTGGCACCTTTACTACATGCCAATATAAACTGGTTAAATACCGTTTGGTTTAAATAGAAAGATTGTAACATATATGCATATTTATGATGTTTTATTTGTTGGATCTTTTTCTTAATATTACTTGACTCTGTGTTTTAATCTCATTTTTTCGTATTTTGGGTTGAAGCCACTCTAAAGCTTAACACCTAGGAGATTTCTCACTTATGGTTCCCTTTGAAAGTGCTAAAATCTCAGCCTCTCAAACAACAGACCAAGCTACAATTTAAAGTAAGCAGTGGTATTGATAAAGGGCCCTGAGAATGTTGCCACCTTCTGAATGTGTCCTCTGCAGCATTCTTTCTTTTAAATCAGCAGGAGGAAGGAAAGAAGGATAAGAGCTTGGTCCTTCCAAATACTTTGGGCATGCCAATCTGGTCTTCTGAAGCATCCCCTGCTGCTTTGGAAAAAGGAACCCTAGGACAAATGAAAGAGCTATGGGGACATTCACATGCATAGCACCCTCCCTTCAAGTGGCTTTAGATTACTGGTCCTGGGGTGGTTTGGCCCAAGTTAAAGAATAGAGACTTGTGAACCATTTGTTTCCACACCATTTTGGGTGAAGTGCTATATTTTTCACCTCAAAAACCCATTTTAAAGGAAAAATATTGTTTGAAAGGAGGACACAATTTGGAGCCATCACCTTAATGGAGTCCTTTTTAAATGTAACTTTGTCTTATCATTCTCTGACTAGAGAGAACACACCCTTGATTGCCTTATGCTATTGCTTAAAAACACAGTGTTTGAGATACACATATGTATGTGTATCTTTATGTATATATATGTACATATATATTTGAGATATATAGACATACATATATGTGTCTATATATCTTTGCATTATGTAGATATTCATAGATACAACTTTAGCTATATAGACTGATGATTAAACACTGATGAATGCCATTACTAAAATCTAAAATCATGGTTGTTAAGTTTGGAGTAGAAGCTACATTGTGTTATAGCACACCGTGTGTATCACGTAATTACTATTAGCTTCCTAATCTAGTCACCGCACAAATTATCTCAGAATTAAAAGAAGGAACAAACCATAAGGACTAGAAGTAAAGTCATTGCTAGAAGTTTCCATTGACCATTGACTCTGTCAGCCATCATTAGATGAAGTGCTTGGTAAAATCCCAGGAGGCTGGGAGGTATGAGGAGGAAGTCATTGCTTGAAGGCAGCCAAGCAGTTTCTAATACTTGATGCTATAGCTCTGGACTATTCATATAGTTTTAGAAGAATAAGGAGATCAGAGGTTTTGAAAGAAAGTGACTTTTTTCGAGGCTTTCACTTTTCTTTTGTGCTTTGTCTTGAGTGATCTTCTCAGCCCAAAAATTCCACGGCTAATGCAGAGGTAACATTTGGAAAACTGAGTTAGCCTCACCCCACCAGAGCTACACATTACCCACCATAGATTCCTAGGTTTATTATTTAATATCTTTTATATTTGTATCTCTCCCTCATCACCAAAAGTGCAATTTGAAAGAAGTTTTCCAAATTGCATGTCCCACATTTTCATGGCTATACCTTCATTGGAACTCATTGTATTTGCCCCCTTTGCCTGGAGTAGACAAGAGCTTTCTACCTTCTCAGTGTCTAGAGTCTCCATACATTCAGTTCACCCTATACATGGCTCTTGGAAAAGATCCCTTCACTGTACAAGGATTTTAGGGATTCGGTGTGTCACTCAAGAACCTCCGCCAGCTTGCCTGTTAACTGTCACTAGGTTTCTCAGAACAAAACTGAGAGCCCATCTGAATTCAGTCCCTTCACACACACACACACACACACACACACACACACACACACACACCCTTTGCACAGTCAGCTCTGTTCTGAATTGGTGCCTAAAAGCATGCCATTTCCTTATTTTCTTCCCTTATAATTTCTGTGTTCTTTCAATCTGGTTCAGCTTTCCTCCCCCAAGAATTTGGTAATTAATCTCTTCAGATTTTTTAAATTGACCCCATCACACTAATTGACGGAGTATACCCTATGTTGATTTGTAGTTATTAATTTGTAGTCTCAATTGTTTCTGTGGATGTGAATAGTAAGAATCTCTAAAGATATGACCTGCATGTTCAAATATCTAAATGTATTTATATGGACTCTCCTTCGAGTCCATATAATTGTATGTAATTTCATATTATGTTTGACTTTGTTTTATATTTGCTATTAACTTTGTTTCTGTTAAGTATAGAGTATGGAAAGCATCAACTATGACATATATACAGATTGTTGTGAACCTTAAAAAGTGTTCATTCTTATTTTTAAGGTAGAAAAATAGGCCTTATGTTATACTTGCTCCTCTATACCTTGCTTTCCTTTCCTACCCCTAGCCCCATCCCAAACTCAGTCTCTCATGGGGAAATACACACACCCTCAGAGGAAGCATCTATTCATATAGTGGTCTGAATATTCAGATCAGTGCTTTATTATTATTATCATTGTACTGGGGATTGAACCAAGAGGCACTTTACCACTGAGTCACGTCCCCAAGACTTTTTATTTTTTATGTTGAGACAGGTTCTACTAAATTGCTTAGGGCCTCACTAAGTTGCTGAGTCCAGCCTCAAACTTTGGATCCTCTTGCCTCAACCTCCTGAGTTTTGCGGATTACAGGTGTGCACCACCATACCTGGCAGTGCTTAACTTTTGACTGGCTAAAGAGCAGTGTAGGCTAAAGCAAGAAATGAGGCTGAGACAAACATCTATTCCTTTCTTCAAGAGAGGAAGGAAAGAGAGCAAACAGTGGAGCATGGCATGGCTGAATAGAAGCAAGAATTTTTAGCACCTCTTCTTTCCCCTTCATTTCTAGCATTCTCACCCCCACAAATTCCTGTCTTTGATCTATGCAATAATATGTATAAATATCACAGAGAGTAGGACAAGTCTCTCTTTCTACACACACACACACACACACACACACACAGTTTTCCCCCTTATCACTACTCCAGGGGCAACACGAAAAATCTACTAGGTGTTAATGAATTCATCCCTGGAAAAGTTTATTGCCTGATATCCTACCCCCCCCCCCCACACACACACACGGTGAGGACTTCTTACAGTCACATGACTGATGAAATTATGATGACTGCTCAAGGCCGCATCATTTCCTGTCCCACTTGGCTAGTAGGCACCTCTGACCTGACAGGCTTACTCACTGAGAACAGTATCACACATATGAAACCAGTTTGAAATCTTAGCAAGACATTGCACATAACTTATGTAGATTTTCTTGCTGATTGCTGATTTTTTTTTCTCCTTATAGGCTACTCAGGGAAGATCATGTCAGTATGAATCATTAGAAATGCAATCAACATTATGGCATCTTTGATATTGCATTTGCTAAAGTCTTCCTGGATGTTTAACTCAGCTTTCAATGATTGATATTTTAGACAGTGGATAAACATTTTTGATGGATCTGTTTGCTCTCAGATTAAAAAAAAAAGCTAATCCTTTTTTCTATTTGATTGAAAAAGTGTAATGCCATTGGAGAGGAAACAGTTCAAATGTGGTCATCACAGGTTGGTGGCACCAAAAATAGAAACTCACTTAAGGTAAAATTTGCTGTCGGAAAAAATGGAACCTTCTTTCTGAACTAAGGAGTGTGTGGTTCATGTGAGCTTGCTTGTAGATGGTTGCTACAATAAGGCTTCTTTCATACAGGTGTGTTTATGCCCCAGGCTTGCTGGCCACAGTCCATTCCATTTACAGAAGCTGAATTAAACAATAACTACCGCATTGCAAAAAATGGTGGGGTTGGGGGAAGGGGAGGGGGAAAGGTGAGCGTCAAAGGAGACGCCTGAGAGCTTTGTTAGGGCCAAGAAAAACCCTGTTGCAGTTGTCAGAGCTTGTTGATGTTGCTGGGAACGGCACTTTTTTTTTTTTCTCCTGGATTTTGTGGTTGTGCCTTAGGAAAGAAAGTAAAATAGAACGGAAGAACAAAGTCCTACTCTATAAATCAGCAGCTGCTCCTTGCCAGATCAAAGGAGTGACATTTTTGCTCCTGGACTACTTGTCCACTTGAGGGTTTGACAGGCAGCTAACAGCTGGCCTGCTAGACTGTATGGGAGAATCAGCCTACATCTTCTTCCGAGCAGATGACAAGCTAATCAGAGACATATCCATAGCACAGGGCATGTGAGTGCACCTTGATCTCTTCAAACATATCTAATAGATAATTGCTAAACAGCTGGGTGCATTTTTGGCAAGTTAATGCTTAGGTGGCTTCCATTGAGAAGTAGGATAGAGAATTAATACTCCTATCAAAGGTGATCGTGAAAGTGAAAAGATACTAGATTTGTGGGGATCTTCTCCTCTTAGAACAAATTAGTAAATGACTAGGAACACCATGGGAATGTGCTAAGAATTTATGTGACTGATCAAGTGACTGCTCAATTTATAAAAGCCCAGTCAGACTATATTCAGATAGATGAACAAGTAACTGGAAATGGGTAATTTTTGAAAATGATTACTCCTGTTTTTATGTTGATAGAGTTGCGTAAAGTTGTAGATCTATCTTCCATGTCTGCAAAAAGTTTTTTTCAGAAGCACTATATGGTTTGTAGGTACCCAGATCTGGAATTTTAATGTTGGTAGTAAAACTTTCAAAGTAATTCAGTTTCTACTTGATTTTCATCTGCAATAAATCACATACAGGATGAGGGAAAATACTACAACTTATGTCTATTGACTTAGTATTTTATCTTTAAGAGGATAGATCCTAGATACGAATAGCTAAGGAAATGTGAGTGTTTTCTACTCTCCAAGCTTCCAGTAGCTTTGAAAGATCACTTTTATCGTACATGATAAATAGCACATATAAATAATCTGATAACATTCTGTAAGCGTAACAGTGCTTCACAATCATAACCTGCTGGGATGTTTTGTTACACGTCACCAGGTGTGATTATACTCATGGAATAGTGTTTGTTGTTGCTCAGTATTATAAAGGAAATAAAAGATAATTCCCTATTTGAGGGGCCATTTCTCAAATGCTTTTTTGTTGTGTTTGGTTTGGTTTTGTGTGTGTGTGTGTGTGTGTGTGTGTGTGTGTGTGTGTGTGTGTGGTGCTAGGGATCAAACCCAGGGCCTCATGCAAGCAAGAAGCACCCTACCCCTAATTCCCTTAAATACTTTTATTTAAAAAAAAAACCAAAAAAACAAAACCTTACAATTAGCTATGTAAACCTTAGGCAAATAAAGTGCCAACTTTTCTCAGTCACCTTTAAATATTTCTAATTATAAAAATAATCATGCTTAGTATTAAAAATTCAAATGATATGGAAATTTATATGGGGAAAAAGATAGAACTCTACCATCTCCCTCCTGTCCATTTCTGAAAGATAGTCTCTGCTAACAGTTTCCACAAAAACATTTTATTGGTCCAACTTTTCCTTTAGGAGGCACAGATGGAGTAAAATGAATTAAATTATTATAAATTGTTACCCAAGGCAAGTGATTAAAAGACTGTTTAGATCTGAGATACCTAAAGAGAATAGGGTGTGCAGTTTTTGCAACTAGGATTCACAATTAAAATTTGATTTTTGCAAGTTTCTATTCTTAGGCAGAGCACTAAAATGTGGTTTATGATCTGGAATAAGGCTTCCCAAACTTAAATGTGCAAAGATCACCTGGAGATCTTTTAAAATGCAGATTCAGATGAGTAGTGCAAGAATGGAGACTACTCTCTGCATCTTGAACAAGCTTAAAGTGATGTTGAGGCTGCTGGTCCACAGAACACACTTAGAATAGCAAGGATCTGGAGAACGATTTAGTGTGTGACTCCCAAAAAACTCAGTTCACTACCCGACCCACCCTCAGCAGATGCAGCCTCTAGTGTCTAAAATCCCTACCATGCCATCATACATTTGGAGTAATCTGTGATTTCTAGGAAGACCTTACCATATGGACACATGCTGCTTGTGGGAGCATAACACATTATTACCCTGTTACCAGCCCAGCACGGGTATGCTAAATAGTCACCCACCTATTCTTAATTATTACCTATGAGAGAACAGAGCTCTTTAGGAGCATTAGATAGGTGCATTTTGACTGTAAGCTAATATTTAATGAGCCCTTACTATGTGCCAGGCAGGCACCATGCCAAGAATCTTACCTACAGTATCTCCCTTAATCCTCAGAACAATCCAGGCCTGATTCATTTCCCCGGTTTGTAGATAGCAAACAAACTGAGACTTGGGAAGGTTAAGTAGACTTGCCCCAAGTCACACAGTAAGTAAAGGCAGAGAACGTGAGACCCTGCTCTTCATTATGTTGCTGTATGCTCAAGTTAAACTATGGAACAATAATTAGGGAGGGCATGCTCAAAGTAGGGTGAGTCCTTGTAACTTGAGGGAAGAGTTAGATAAAGGGAGGAGTATTGAAAGAACACAGTAGAAGTCCATCACCTACTTCATAATCCTTCCCAGGGTCTTTGATGTCAACATGAACACTCCCCTACTCGAGGGATATTCGTAAAGCTACAAACTGTGGCTCCAGATTAGCATCATGTTTTCATATTGTAAATTTATTAGTATTTACTTCATGTGTTTTTAGAGGTGTGGGAAAATCTAATATTCTATTCAAATTATAAATTAAGCCATGAGTCAGGGAAATCAATAATGATCTGTGAATGTTTCCTAAGTACCATATGAATCTCATCCATTTACTTTACTTTTCTCACAGTTGACTATGAGAAAAGACCTATTGTCTGGCCACCAGTGAGAAACTTATGTTTGCAATGTGACTCAATCATTCATGAACCCAAGTACATGTCCAACAGTGTTAAACCTGCCTCATTCACTGATTTAACATTTTACTATATCTGACTGAGAAAACCTGTTCTTGACCATGATCACATACAGAAAAAGGCTTGCATTTTGTTTGTTTGTTTGTTTGTTTTTGTACTTTTAGAAAAAATAGAAACTTAAAATAGAAACTTGATAACTGATTTGCCAGGGTTGCAACTTCACTGTTTGAAATACCAACTAGTAGCAAGCTTTGTGAATAAGCACCCCGGCTGAGTACTGAGATCTGGTGAAGTAGAGAAGCAGAGCTTTTTCATTTTTTAACAGGTCTCCCATCACTGAGCTACCTACAACACATTTTCCAAATTGATCTGATTCCTCTTCAACAGTTCAGTCCTTTCCTTGACCAAATCAATCCATGCAAAACTTCAATTCCAGCGATTCTTGATTCTTCTTCAGTGTGTTCAGGGCTGGCTGCTGTCCAGGTGACTCCACAGAGGCCTGCACTTTCTAACAAAAGGAATGCTTCAGAAAGGAGTTAGTTACCAGGTGTGGCGTAAAGCCAGTGGACCAGAAAGAAGGGATTTATCAGCCATTTAAAAGGGGCGGGGAGAGGAGGGAAAGAAACCAACCAACAATCAGGAATGACACCTAAGTCTGCTTCTATCAGTCTAAACTAGTTTTGGAGTAAAAGGTCTTAAAAGAAAATTCATGATGGTCAGATTTCAGTTGCAGAAAAGTATGCATAACTGAAAAGTTTGTATTTCCTGGGGGTAGTAGCAGGGAGGGTTCCAGGAAGGATCTCTCCAGCATGACATTACCAGGTGAGATTTTAGTATTTACTATCTGGAGTTTTTTCTTTTCAGTGCTTTTTTTTTTTTTTTTTTTTTTTTTTTTTCCTCATCTCTGAATTAACTTAACAGACCTGGCAATTCTTGACAAATATTGACTTTATTTCTACAATTTTTTTTCAGTGTTGGGGTTGAACCCAGGGCCTTACACATGCTAGGCAAGTACTCTACCACTGAGCTATATCCCCAACCCTATAATTAAGTTATTTTTAAGCTAACAGTCTTGGTATATAATTTTTAAGGATCATACTTACTAATGCATTTTCTATTTGCATAAAATTTAGAGAGAAATAGATAGTAGACACTCTGCAGAGTATGTGTGTGAACCTGGGTACTAACTCTGTGTTCAATACAAATCAATGAAATGAGTGTACGTTAGAGTACTCATTCCCTAAGGAGTCACTAACTGAATTATCTGTAGCCCTTAAAAAAAGAGTCACAGTAAGGCTATTGAAATATTTTTTCTTAGTGAAATCTGGATAAGTCTCTAGGCTTATTAGCACATTTCCCATGCAAGTTGTACAAAACTCAGAGTGTCTTAAAGAATTATTTAATATCTAAGAAAACTTTATAACTTAGGGTTAAATTGTTTATACCAATAGAGAAGTATATTATATGGCTGCAACTTCAAATCATTCTGGGATGACATTAAAACTTAGAGAATTTTTTAATATCAGATACAGATGAAAAACCTAACAGTCTTTGGATTGGAAATAACTTGTGGGGGTTTTCATTAAAGTTGGGTGCAGCTTGCTGCATTTTGGTTAGTTGGATGTCTTCAGCAATTTTTCAAATGTTTTGGGTTTGGCAAAGTCCAAAATGTTTTTTGCCAAGACCCTCTTTTCCCCTTATTTTTTAAGCCCGTGTGAAATTCAAGGATAACTTAATCCATATGTGTCTGATTCATTTACACTTAACTCATCAAAATGTTATTTTGTGAGACCCATTTAATATCCAAGAAAACTTTTGAGCCTTTTTAAGACAAGTCTTTTGTCTTTGAACCAGCAAGTTGCATTTTTCCATATGAATGGAGTTTGGACTTTGAAAGACTGAAGATGAGTTGATTTTTCTGCTTAGAGTCTTCACATTTTAAGTAGAATCAAAACGTGACATTCTGTTTACTCCATGAGAATTGAAAAAGTCATTTTAAAATTATAAATTAGAGTAAATGAAAAAAAAAATGTCAAATAATTCTGGGGAAAAATTATATGTGGAAATTTTATCTTTAGGAATATTAAAGTAATAAAAGTTATTTTAGCTTGACTTATTTGAATCTATAATTTAAATGACTCCATTTAATGTACACTGGTGTGTATTCTGAGTGGCCTGGAGGTCACCAGTATTGGGGGAGAGAGAGGAGTTGTAACTTCATTTTTTAATGTCCGAGTTTTCTTACAGTCAACTCATTATTAATTTTAATAACATCTATGGTGTTAACAAAATACACCGAGATCAGGGGAGTTGACAATTGGCAGGAATTGTATGTTAAGAGATTTCCGAAAAATTGGGGTCCATATGTTTTTAAAATTCTGATTTGAAAGAATGTGGTAAAATTATGAATCTGGCAAGAAATAGCCCTATGGATCAAAAACATTGTCTGAGAACAAAAAATGCAGAAAGACTCAATGGGTCCCATGTGAAAAAAACAAAATCTCTATGACCCTTTGTAAAAGGATCTAGTGAAAACCTTTGGAGGCTCCTATTCAGACTTGTTTAGGAGGAGTGGGCAAAGAAAGGCCATTGCCATAACTGCTAGTGAACATCCAGTCTATGCCATGGTAACTAGTGGAAAATGTAATACTGGAGTGGCATTTCCAAGTTCAGTGCTTCTTTAAAGACCTGCTAGCACGCGGAATGCTTTTTTAATGTTCTGCATTGTTGTGGGAGCCCCCATTGAACAACCTTTTGAGCGGACCCCGTTTTTTACTAATGTAAACATTCTGACGAGTATCCAAAGAAATGACCTTTGAGTGAACCTCTAACCTTCCCCGTAATTATTTGTTTGAAGACAGTGTGGAGTTCTCCTGCTGAGAACTGAGAACCATGATGCCTTGCAGCTCTGTGAGTGAGGGAGTGTTTGGGGAAACTGGAGAGAAAGACATAAATAAGGGAACAACCTCCAGATGTAAATAATAAAAGAGTAAAAGGGTGAAATTAAAAAGGGAAAAAATAGCAATTCGTTTTACCTAAAGAGTTGGCCTATAGGAAAAAAAAAAAAAAAGCCCCACACAACAGGATTAGTAGCACATAAAAAGAGCTACGGCCCCTTCCATGTGTGTCCTCCACTTCAAGACAGGAGAACAGGCTGTCCTGAGCATCTCTGCTGGTCTTAACCTGAGTCCATAAAAGCATTCCTGGGGGTGGAAGTGTTAGGTCAGTCCTCCTTGCTCATAATCAAAGCAGTGGGAAAAGTGTAGATACCGAAGTTCTTTTTTCTGATTTGAGAGCTGCTTCTGGAAGTGTCTGTGATCTGGTCAGAGATTCTCAGCAACACTTCAGGTGACAGGTAGGAATAAATATGCACTTCCAACTCTCCTTTTGTTTCCACCTCTACTTACAGTAGCCTGTCACTTTCTTCCCCAAAGCCAAGGGGGTGTAACATTTTTGACAACTGAGCCATCCTTTCTTAAGTAATAAAGAAGTTCATTGTTTTGCAAACAAACACCATATGCAAAAGACTCCTTTGGTTTTCTTGTGGCTATTATTCCTCAGCTTAGTTGTATTCCCACCAGAATGCTCACAGGAGGCCTGTGTGGGCTGACTGTCCTCCTCCAAGGGACTTCAACTTCATAGGAAGGCAGAGCTGCCAACACACACTAGAATTCTGGCTAATTTCAGAGAATGAGTTTTCAGTTCCTGCCTGTAGTCCCATGTGGACTCATTAATCATTAAGTCCCCCTGTGCTTAAGATTTGAAACTAGAAATATTGAAAAATGTTACCAATACATATATTTCTAAGGAACAGCTAACTATATGCTCCCTGCCACTGCCCCCTCCCCAGCCAAATGCAAGGCCAATGAATCCTGTGCATAAGTTCAAATGTGTGGGGAATACACATCATTAAGAGCACAGGGACAAGGGTAACTCACAAATGGTAGAAAATTGTTTTGTTTTTATTAAATTTGGAGAAATAAAGGAGATTTCTTATCATCTTACTCTGTTTGTACATGAATATTTGATGGGCATTATTAAACATTAAAGTAACATGAAGTAGGCACTTATTTTTGGATTTTCAACAAAATTAGATCCAGGCTTCTTAGACAAAATAACTGCTTCTCCTTTACATTCCTGCGATTCAGCCACCACCTGATTTGAAAACGTTTCTCGAGCTCTAATATCAACCATGTGTACCTGAGGCTCTGTCTTTCTAGTGGGTTGAAAGGTGGCTGGGTTTATGGTTGGCAGTTACCTTATCCGCTGCCCTGGGTGTCCCAGCTTAGGCTGGAAAGGCTGCCCCCAGCTGGCACTGACCTCTGAATGACCCCTAACTTTACAGGCTTAAGCTGCAGGAGTCACCGAAGAGCAGAAGTCTTTCTGGCCAGCACTTATTACTGCTGTGTTGGTGATAAAACTTCAGACAGCCTAATTGATGGCTTTGCTGACCTAACAATACCTTGTGAAAGCGGAGTGCCAGAGCCTGGTCTCCATTTATGACCAGCTGCAAGGGGAAGCTGCATCTCCCTCCGATGGGGAGTATAGGGAAAGGGGGAAACTCTTGCAGCCTGTGAACTTTAACCAGATTCCTACTTGTTCCAGAAGCAGAAGCACAATCACAGATTAGTAGAAGTTTTCTTAGGGAGAACTTTTGTCCCTTCCTGAGCTCTGTTTTTAGCAAGTTGACTTGGAGTTGGTCCCTCAATGACAATGGGGAGGATCGGTCAACTCTCTTTGAACGCTGAGAGGAAGAATTGCCTTTAAATTGAAATAGATAGATGTCTCTATCCAGTATGTCTGACTGCACGGTATTCTCAGCAGCATTCATAAAAAGCTGTTCGGAACACAGAGACTGAAATTGGTGACTGGATTCTCTGTTCTGTTTCAGGTTTATTAATGCCAGAAGGAGAATAGTACAGCCCATGATCGACCAGTCAAACCGAGCAGGCAAGTTCTAACTAGTATCTATATCCATCCCTCAGGCCCCAGTCCTCCTCAAGTTATACTTCAGGAGCCTCCTCACCTGGCAAATAAATGCTTCCATCAGGCATTCTGGGAGAAATATTCTTTTTAATGTCCCCAGAATTCCATTCTAGGAAGCAACTCCACTAATCGGTGCTAATTGGAGATTTCCCACCCTGACTCTACTGAAACTGCTTCTTATTTTCTTTCTGAATTGGTAATTGGGCACAAGTATTAGTGCCACAAGCAGTTTGTTTGACTGTGAGCTCTGGAATTACTCCTTGCTTGTCTGCATCCAGTCATTAGCATGCCCTCATTTTCTTGTTCCCCACAACTCCTTGGTGTATGCTTTGCTTTTGCTCCCGGAGCATCCATGGTTAAACTTATTGTATCCATTCATTTGCTCTGACTATTCATAATATTCTACTAAAGCCTGACGTGCTGCAATGCCAGCGTTATTTTTTATTAGGAGATTTTTACCTTTGTTTAAAATGCATCACATCCCTCCCACCAAAATACGCGTGGGTTTTTCTCACGCCATCTTTCAGTTTTTCCAAAACAGTTATTGTACGGCACTGTCAGAACCTTCCCCGGTGCACTCCTAATCGTTTTACTTGGAAATCTGCATTTCTCAGTTTGCTGGGGAGTTGTGGCCTCTGTAATGAGGCTTATAGGAAAAAACTGTTCCTTGTGGTGACAACTGTGCCACTCACACGGGTGTTAAACTTGACCAAGATGCTAACTGTCCTCCTCTTGAAGAATTTATGAAAATTAGTCATCCTTCAGCAAAATTTCCCCAAAGACACTGACATATCATTCTATTACTGGAGGAAAGAGGACCCATTGGGGAAGAATATAAAACAATCATAATATTACATTTCCCGTGTTTGCATTTTCCTGGATTAAAAAGACAAATGTTCCACTGAGTCTGTTTTAATCTTGCAGAATTGTCTTGACTTTCAAATGTTTGTGTACAATGTGAAAAAAAATTACGAAGCCCCCAGAGATGGCAGGACCACAAAACTCCAACCGAATGGCTCCTTGCAATATTTCAATATTGGCTGCCCCTAACTTCCCAGCCTTCCCCCAAATGCAGAGAGAAGCAGCC